>NC_084999.1:10277962-10325462 GCF_963854185.1 Sardina pilchardus | reverse complement strand
AAGATGAAAGAAATGGGCCCATATCTTGCGGTTGCAGGGGCATAACCCCTGTTAACATGTGGTAAATGTTTCAACATTCGACAAAAAAAAAAAAATGAAGCAATGTTAATGATTAGCCTTTTTTCCCTGCTTTAATTGTTCGGTATATCAGTGAACTACAGTAGTCAGGGCATGAATTTGCATCTGAACCCGAGCGAATCCTCTCTCTGGGGTCCCTGGCACGCCATGTCCCTGCGGAACGTTACCCCAACATTTACGCAACGGCGTGCCACACTGGATAGCCAGCCTCCCTGCTGGCTCCATGCAGCAACCCCCCCCCCCCCCCCCCCAGTTGTGGCTCTGGGGGCAGCAGAAGGCGGAGCGAGAGCAGAGGTATTATATTAATGTATTTTTCTGGTAATTTAGAGGTTGCGGGGTGAGAGAGTGATGAGAGGGTGCGTAGGGGGGTGAGGGTGGCAAGAGGGAGGGGCAGGGCTGTGTGGGGGGTTAAGCCCCCCCCTCCAGCCCCCCCCTGATTGGAGTTCCTAAACTGTCCCCAGTGGCCCACCGAGTGCCTGATAATTGTGTGCTGGATAGATGTGTATATCAAATAGTTTACAAAATGAAGCCAGCTGTGTTTCCCTTGCATACTGTGGCTTCCTGACATGCACCATTAAACCTTATTAGCTACTTCCTTTTACAGAGATCCTCGCCCCATCTTCCAGCCCTCATATTAACATTTTCTGTCCTTCCAACTGGAAATGATTTGCTTTATTGTAGAGTGTCAACTCGCCCTAGTTTTGTGATGTGCCCTAATTGGTACTTTGGCGCGTAATCACGGTGAAGGGCCAGCGCAATGCTCCCCTTTGTGTGTGTGCGTGTGCGTGTGTGTGTGTGTGTGTGTGTGTGTGTGTGTGTGTGTGTGTGTGTGTGTGTGTGTGTGTGTGTGTGTGTGTGTGTGTGTGTGTGTGTGTGTGTGTGTGTGTGTGTGTGTGTGTGTGTGTGTGTGTGTGTGTGTGTGTGTGGAGAGATTAGAACAAATTGTGTGCTCCTTTCCAACCCTACTCCTCCTCTCCTTCCTCTCATCATTCTCTCTCTGTCTCTTCTTCCTCGTTCTCTTTCTCTTCCTCTTTTTTCTGTCTGAATACTTTTCCTCAGCTTATCAAGACTTTTCTTCCCAAAGCTGCTCTAGCTGTACCTGCTAGAATGCGTGTCGATATGTGGACATGTTTTGTCAGTTAATCCTCTGCTTTATTACAGTCAAACAGAGAAAGCATTTATAAACGCTTAGTGCTGTGTGGCCAGGTCTCTGATTACCAAGCCATGTTATAAGACGTTTGTCTGTTGTCTATTTATTGTTGACGTCTACGTCTGACGACTAAAATTAACTCACAAACCTATTTTAATTTTTTCTTTTTAATCTTTACCTATTTTGCTGTTTGTGAACTTGCACCTGTACGGCACTGTGGTCAGTGTAAACTGTATTTTATATGTGCCTTATAAATACATGTTACTTACTTACTTAATTACAATGCTTTGGGGTTCCTTTGGGTTTCGTTATTCACATTGGTATCATTTGCTTATAGTTGTTGTTGGTGGTGTCTGTCCATATTCTGAACATAATCCGTCCTGTGTTGGGTGTCTCAGCTTCCCTTTCCGTTAACACCCCTGGAGAGACAGTGGAGAAATTACAAGATCATCATCACTCGAGAGCCATCGACTCTTTTGATAACTAGAGGCAGGACATTGCCAGGTGGAGCAATGAAAAGTATGGAGGTACTCTCGGCTTTATGCTTTCAGTTATGACAACAGCTGGATCAACAGATTTAAGGGAATAACACTCATACACTGTATATCATTATGTTTTTTACGAGGCTTACCAGATGGAATACTGATCTTCGCACAGGCCTACAGACGATGCACTTCATAGAGGGGCTGGGCTTGATGATGTCAGACGAGTTATTGAAATAATTACACACTATGTACCTGGGTGGTCCCGACGTGAAGGGTTGGTGTGTGTGTGTGTGTGTGTGTGTGTGTGTGTGTGTGTGTGTGTGTGTGTGTGTGTGTGTGTGTGTGTGTGTGTGTGTGTGTGTGTGTGTGTGTGTGTGTGTGTGTGTGTGTGTGTGTGTGTGTGTGTGTGTGTGTGTGTGCGCGTGTGTGCGTGTGTGTGTCTGTGTGTGTGTGTGTGTGTGGTAGCTGGGGACATTGGGGGTAGGGCCACACGGGATACTGTTTACAACTGATTGTTTCCTATGCTCAGAGAAATAATAATAGTTGGTCTCTGCAGATGTGTGTGATTCCCCCCAAGATATCTTAACCCTTCTTATGCTGGCTATTGTTCTTTTTCAAGACTTGATCGGAATGGCTATATTGATTCTCAGAAGTGCACGTTCTGTGACACTTTGACATCCTGTCATTGGATGAGATAGATGAGTTGCCTTTTCCTTTGAAGGATTTTCACACACAGATAAGACTTGTGTCTGGTTTTCCTCAGCTTGGCTGCATAGACAGTTGTGTCTATTTTTCTAGAGGAAATGTCCTGTGTTATTCTGTCATTCATACGTGATCAGTCGTCGTCTTTGAACGTACTGCCCTTGTGTTGTTTTATTAACGTTTTTAAACATTGTATAGACTTATATAGAAGAATGGAGACATTAAGACTTCTTGAAGATGCGCAACATGTTAAGATTTGCAACATTCTGAGACTGTTTATCTGAATTCTATCCTGTATACTAATAGCAGGAGATGAGATTCATGACGAGCTATTCTTTTTTTTTTGTGTACACAATCTCTATCTCCATATCTAGCTATTACAGAAAGGCATGAATGTGGCTCGCGCTGTTCCTATTATGTGTCCCAGATGTAAATATGAGCTTGCAACAAGGATAAATATCCTGGCCTACAGGGCCAAGATGGTTTCGATCATACCGCCCAGTGCTCTCTCTCTCTATCTTCTTTGGACCTGGTCCAGGACAGTTATGAAGAGCACATGAAGCATACAGTTGCTTTTCTTTTCCCTCGCAAACGTCACAGTATGTGAAAACACTGTCATCATCCATTCTTCTCCCAAAAAAAAAAGAAAAATTGGATTCTCTATTTTTTTTTTTTTTTTTTTTTCCAGAGGGGGAAAAAAAGTGCAGATGCGTCATCATTAGATGCACATGTAGAACAGCACAGCCATGTGTTTAGACACAGGGGATGTATGAGCGTAATAATGAGTTGATGTCTGTGGACTTTTTGCGCTCCCTGTTTGAGAGAGAGAGGGGACGCCATATGCCCTTGAATCTCGCCGAGAGTGATTTGTAAATGAGATAGGTGACTATAGAAGACCCTTGGTATTTCTCTAGGCGCCCCGGCGATCAATTAAAGGGAGACAATAATAAATGTATACATTTAGACGAATTTCACCCCGGTGACAAATGATTTTACCCTTGAGCTATTGACATTGTCCAGAGGAAAAAAATCCCTTTTGTGTATTCTGTCGGAGATCTCTTTGCTTTGCCTGTCCTCTCCGTACACAGGCTAGAGGGTTGGGAGACAGAATCTCTGGGAACATTTCTATGAGGTAGAAGAGATAGTTCAAAACCATACACTTTTATGTACCCTCACAAATGTTCTTACAAACAGATAGTAAAACACACATGTGCACATATATCCAAACACACACACGCACACACACACACACACACACACAGGCACACACACACACACACACACACACACACACACACACACACACACGCAGAGAATGGAATCCAGATGGAATGGTTCTTTTACACATTTAATGGGAATTGCAAGGTAAAGCATACACTCTGTTCACTGATGGTATCTTTTTTAGATCGAAGTAATTGAGTCTCCTCTCCTCCCCTAGACCCCTCCCCCTGCCCCCTCGGATGAATGAATAATGCTCCCGATCTGGAGCTCTGTAAACTAAGGCTACCTCCGTTAGCAAGCAAATTTGTTTTAGGCTGTCCCTTCAGCGTTTGACAGAAAGTTATTTCGGTCTGTCTCACTTTTCTCTCATTCGTTCATTGCCACCTCCCACCCCCCACACTCCCCCCAGTTTTTGTTTGAAGGAACTGACCGCGACCACTCTATCACCCATACGGCCGCAGGCTAAGAGGGGCTCACTCTGGGAATGTTCTCACTCCCTTTCTTTCGGTGGTATTTAAATATAGCCCTCCTCCACCCAGATGCCCCCTGTAATGTGGAGACTTGAGTTGCTACTACACCCACTGTTTTTTTCGCCAGCGTATCTCCCTGGATGAAAGGCTGTCAGCATTGATGGGACTATATGGGGTTGAGAATTATGAAGTGATCTTTTCTTTCTCCACACACGTCACTGCTCAGATGCACTCTTGTAACAGCTTGTTGGAACAAAAACGACGCTCGAGACTCCTTGTAAGCGGTGGTCCACTCTCGCTGAAACAAAGTTACAGGTGCGAAGTTTGGAATAGCGTAAAGAGCATGTCTAATGCCCAATATTTATTTGGATTATTTTTAAATGGACTGTCCAAGCAAGCAAAAAAAACAAAACAAAAACGCAATAGAGACGAATACATTACTTTTTGCTTTTCCAAACCCTAGGTTGTCAAGGTCCCTGGCTTGGGGCCATGATATATTTTCACCTTAAGCACCCAGGAAGGTGTGCAGTGTAGGTATGTAGACTGTCCTGAGTAAGGCAGCTGTGCATGCTAACACAATCAATAAAAGATTAAAGCCTGCGCGCAGCATGTGGTCCGTTTGTTACCTGTCTGCCAAGGGCAATGGGCTATCCGCTCTGAGAAGGGAGAAGGATTGGACTCGCAGGCTCTGAAGAATGCTCTGGCACAAACATAATTGGAAGGTAGTCGCCTTATGACTGCAAATTGGGTTTTTGCGCTTCATCAATACGCATTTTGACAAGCAGCGTCCATCACGCCGCATCCCTCTCTCGCCACGCCAGAGCAGAAAACCAAGTGTTCCAATAATTACATTAAAGCATTAAAGCTGCCCCCCCCTCCACCCCTTCTCCACACACACACACACACACACACAGAACCCCCCCCCCCCCCGTTCCCCTCCCTCCTTGTTCTCTTCCTTCGACATCACCACTCCCTTTATCCTCGGACAAGAAAAGCAATATGGTATAATTAGGTTTGATTGGGGTTGGGGAGGGGGTGTGTGTGTGTGGGGGCGGGGGGGGGGGCAGTGGGTGCGCGCTTCCGGTGGCGAGATCTGCAGATGAGCAATGTTACCATAGCGACGTGCATCTGTGACCGGCGGAGCGTGAAATGCGAAAGGCGCTGCGCCTTTGACGGCAGAAGACATCTGTTAACCGCGTGCCGGTGCCAAACGCTGCCGACAGCTCTGCACCGGCGGATGGACGCACACACACACACACACACACACACACACGCACGCACCACGGGAACGCACGCACCACGGGAAAAGAAAAAAAAAAATCTGGCACGACAGTGCGTCAACTGAATGAGCGAAATGGTGCTTAAATGCAGAGGCCATCATTTACTCTTCATCTGCGGAGAGGAGAGGCGGTTTCAAAGCCCCCCCCCCTACCCTGATTTGAGGCATCAAGGTGCAAGAGGCTCCAGCAGTCGGTCCCTCCTCCGTCACAGGCAGGCCCCCCGAGCCCAGCTGCCTTGGCTGAGGCCCACACTCCTCTACCTGGGCTCCGCTCTTAACAAGCACTTTGTTTCTTAGAAATGAACCCTTCTCTGATGGAAAGGGGTGGACATTTCGGACTACACTTTGATAATGTCCCTTAACAGGCTGGATTGACGTTGAAAGTTTTGATGTAATCGTGGAAACGTACGTATAATTGTATTTGTTTTGTAAAGAGGTGCCTTTGAAAATCACAACGAGCCATTTCAGAGGGTAGAGATTCGGGGCTTTATCTCTGGCCTAGCGTTTGGGAAACGTTGGCCCCTCCTCTGTTTTGATATCATATGAGAGTGTCTGGAATCCTTGTTTGACTCATGTGAACCCTTCATGTCTGTCTCTGTGTGTCTCCGTCATAAACAACTCAGCCCAAATAAATGATGTGTTTCTGTTGCAACAGGAAGTGACTCACAGGAAGGTATTATTATGTGGTAGGGGTTTGATGTGCCCTCGCCTTTGCGTTTATGTATTTTCTCTGTGGTGTTTTTGTTGTTGTGCTGTGTAAACGTTGCATGCAGAGAAGTACACAGATATCTGGACTGTTTAGTCCCTGGTCTGGCTTTGCTAATCTTGAGACTGTTTCTTTTTTGTGTTTTTGATGATACCAGCAAATAACAATGCAAATCATTGGCAACGTTTCCTGTTTCCTTTATTCTGTCTATTCTTGGCCTTTTTTCCATTTTATTCTCCAGCCTTCTGACTAAATATTAATGAATAGTGGCCATTTTGCTATGGGAACTCAAAAGCAGGTCGAAGGGAAAAAGAAAAGTGGGACTGTCCAGTGTACACACACACACACACACACACACACACACACACACACACACACACACTCACTCACTCACTCACTCACTCACACACACACACACACACACACACACACACACACACACACACACACACACTCTCTCTCTCTCGCACGTACACACACCACAAGAGCGCACGCACACACACACACACACACACACATGTCCTTTCTCCTGCTTCAGTGGAAATGAAACAGTCAGCTGTAGGTGACAAACACCTTTCAATGAAAGAGATTGCTTCAAAGCCACTATGAATAAGTCGTGTTCAGTTACAGCTGAAAGCTTGACTTTTCCATCTAAAACCTCCTTACTGTCCTCCGCTCTCTCTCTCTCTCTCTCTCTCTCTCTCCCTCCACTTTCTTTTCTTCCTCACTCTTCCTCACTCACTCCTCTAATGACTTGCCCTCTCTCTCTCTTTCTCTGTCTCTCGCTATCCTCCACTCTTCCAATGAATTGCCCTCTCTCTCCCTGTCTCTCTCTCTCTCTCACCTGTTTTCCTCACTGTCATTTTCCTCCTCTTCTTTTTTTTCAATTTTCCACCTGCTCTGCTTCCCTCTCTCCTCTTATCTTTCAGTGATACCCCTTTCCCCCTTTCTTTCTTTCTTTCTTTCTTTCTCTCCCATCTTTCGCTCACAGACAGTTTTGGTGGTTAGAGAGGAGAAAACAGATATCACCATCTGATATTACAGACCCCTCCCCCCCCCCCCCCCCCCCAAAGTGCCAAAGCATCACAGCTAAAACAATTACTCCACTGATTTTGTAAGGCCCCCGCTCACATGAAATCCAACTACCTGATATCTGGCGCTAACCTTAAGTGACAGAATGAAGAAAAAGCTTCCCTTCCGAGACCATCCACCTCATGACTACCGGCCACCAGAAAAGCGTGTGGCCCTTTTAGGGTATTAAAGTGGCTAATTAACCCCATATAAAAGCACATACAGCAGGTAAATAAAGACAAAGCTGCCTTAGCCCTGGCAGTGCGTGCCTCTTATTAAAGTGGGCTGAGAAACAACAACTTCAGCTGGTACAAATGACTCACTAGGGGGGCTTAGAGATGGGGGAGAAACTTACTCTCAATAAAACTGTCAGTGTACGGCCGAGACAAAACCAGTTGTGTTGTGTTGTGTTCTTAAAGTGACCACGTGAGAGTGGGCGCCACATACCGAACAATTTCAGTTCGGACGATACACGACGCAACTGTGCTGTGCAACATCCAGGACATGCACAATATAATGCTCTTCCTCATTTACACTGTAATGCATGTGTCTCTAAACATGCCTGTTAATCCATGTAAAGCTCATTGGGGCACTTCCACCAAAAAAAGGTCGCTTAAGAGGTCAACAGGACTTTGTTAGAAAACAAAAAGGCTTTACGCTGACACTGACCCTGCTCTCAACAACAGACTTAACACACAGTAGCAGATACTTCATCTAAGCAAGTGAAAAGGAACCAAAAAACATGAACAAAAGATGAGAAAAGCACCAGCGTGACTGTTGGGTGTTGTGGAAGATTATGGTCTGGGCGTGTGAGTCAGGCCTGGCTGGCATTTAACAGAAGCTCGTCAGAATCATCAGCACGCTCCCTAATTCCAGTTATTATTCTGCTTGGACTGTTGCATGATGGGAACAGGAGGGCCAGGCCGGCTGGTGTCTGGCGGAGGATACGTAAACCACACATTATGTGCCGTCCGTGTCACGAGCGCCGTGTCCACCACTGCATCAAAGGGCCGGCCCCGACTGTATTTATAGACACGGTCGTGTTTCTGGGATGTTAACTTTGTTTCCTTCGTCACACGTGTCCACTCACATTATGATTCACTGAAAGGATCAGATGCATAGCTATTTAAAAGAAGAAGAAGAAAAAAAATCCTACAGCTGATGACTATGATTATTATACTTGATTGCTTAAAATACATTATTGCAATCGTAAGCATTTATGGTGATAAGAATACTTTGCCATAATCTAATATGTCAGACCTCAGACATGTGATAAAGCATGCATGTATGTGCGAGTATATGTGTGTTTCTGTATGTATGTATGTATGATTGAATGAATGAATGAATGAATGAATGTCGTTTTCATACAGATCCTCCATTGTCATCCCTGACCCTCGTGCACCTTTGATAGGGTTGCTTGGTTATCGCCTGCGCTCTTCTCTTCCCAGGGTCTCTTCATCAAAGCTAAATAAAATAATAAACCCGGCGTGACTGTGTAGCGCCCGGCCAGCGGTCCTTTTGTGGAGCCCATCGATCTGTGTGCGCTTGTGGTGTGTGCGCATCTCCGGCGTTATTGAGATGACAATAGTCAACGGGGCCCTCCCCACCACCCCCCCCCCCCCCCCATCTCCACTGTAATGCGGCGTCTCAAATCCATTATAACCCGATTATATTTCCTCTTCCCTGTGGAAGCAGCGCTTTGTGACGGGGGGGGGGGCATAATCTTTAATGGAATTTGTGTGGAAATGAAATTATATGTGCATCGATAAACATAACATAATTCAGAAGAGTAAATGGGCTTAATTTATTGGATGGGCAAGCGTAATGGCACCGGTGTGTAGCAAACGAGGCCAGCGGCGGGCGCGTGGGATGCGATCAGCGGGCGACCTGCCGATGCATCATCCGTGTGTGTGTGTGTGTGTGTATGTGTGTGTGTGTGTGTGTTAAGGTGTAATAGATGGAGTTTGATGCTGAGAGGCCACATATGATCTGCCTGTGTATATAAGTGGACGTGTAAGTGGTGTGTCCGATTATGTGTGTGTGTGTGTGTGTGTGTGTGTGTGTGTGTGTGTGTGTGTGTGTGTGTGTGTGTGTGTGTGTGTGTGTGTGTGTGTGTGTGTGTGTGTGTGTGTGTGTGTGTGTGTGTGTGTGTGTGTGTGCTGACAGATGATGCCAACCATGGTCTGGAACAGCAGGTGACTGGCAGACACTTCATCCACATGAGTGGGTAAAGAAAGTTCAACCATTTATTAAGAAACGCTATAATTTAATGGGCTGGGTACACACACACACACACACACACACACACACACACACACACACACACACGCACGCACATACACACACACTTCTAATCTTCTCATCTCCTCCTCCTCCTCCTCCCCCTCTTCTCTCATACACACACACTCACTCTTCTCTCTTACACACACACTCACTCTATTTCTCTGATTCACAGCCTCTCCTAGTTGATATCTTTCCCATCCCTACCCCCCCCCCCCCCCACACACACACACACACACTCCATATCAACAAAGACATATGTGCAGAATAAAAGCAGGGAGGGGAAATCAATTAAGGTTGGAGAGAGATGAAAATATGGTGGAAACTGAGAGAAAGAGAGGAGAGAGAGAATGGAAGGAAGAAGGAGAACAGGAGATGAAAGGAAAGGAAAGGGGTGGGCATGAGTGTGTGTGTGTGTGTATCGAGGGGGGGGGGGGCTCGCTGGCAGTAGCGGCTGGGGTGGGGGTGGAGGTGGTGGTGGTGGGGGAGTGTTTTTTGATGGAGTGGCTCCGCAGCTGTAACAGTCAAGTGTTTGATTGGCCGGGCGGGGGAGGGAGAGAGGTTGTCATTTCGCATCTTAACCTTGCGACGGGGGGGCTCTCTCCTCTTTTTTTAGCGGCCGGCGAGTGGAGGTTAATAATCAAAAATGATCTGGTTCACTAGAGCAGATAAACTGTGTCAAACACAGCTGGGACGGAGAGCACCGGCGCCCGGCCACCTCGGAGCTAAATGGAGGGTTGCCGCCGGGCCCCGGGAGGACGCGGTGAAAAGGACCCTTCGCTCTACTGTATGACATGAATAGACTTCTAGGTGTCGTGTGTTTTTTTTTTCTCTCTCTCTCTCCCCCTTCTCTCTCTCTCTATCTCTCTCTCTCTCTCTCTCTTCGTCTCCGTCTCTGGTCTGAGATCAGCGATGCGTATCGAAGGACTGCGCGAGCACGCAGATGTGGAGGGCTGTGGTGGGGCATCTCCCGTCCGTGGGAAAGAGGACGGCCTTTGGCTTGCTTTGGCTTTGAGATAAAATGATTGTTTGTTTACGCATTGTATTTTTTACTGTCATTTTTCATGCTGGCTGTTTTGGTGCCTGCCTGACTGAAGTTGTTTAAGAAACTGACCGCAGTGTTTATTCGACTGAAATGACTAGCGTCATGGTTATGCTTTTTGGACATTAGCGTAGTGGACGGATGACTGGTCCTCGACACTGACAAACACGCACACACACACACACACACACACACACACACACAGATATACACACAGAGAGTAGTCATGTGAAAGGAGAACGTTAGTAAGGATGATTGTCCCAACTGCCCTGTTAAGATATCTCCACCTGCCAAGTCGGGAGCAAGGTAGTAGAGCGGCCCCCAGCGTAGGGGTTCGGTGATGGACAGCAGACAGAGAGAGCAACGCAAAGCAGGCAAATGGTCTTCATCGTCCACTCCGGCCCATTTGTAGGTGCAGTGGAGGAAAACTTGCAGTACAATCTTGTTTGTTTCTTTCCTAAGTGGAGAGATACTATCAAAGCACCCAAGCACTGACGGTGTGTGTGTGTGTGTGTGTGTGTGTGTGTGTGTGTGTGTGTGTGTGTGTGTGTGTGTGTGTGTGTGTGTGTGTGTGTGTGTGTGTGTGTGTGTGTGTGTGTGTGTGTGTGTGTGTGTGTGTGTGTGTGTGTGTGTGTGTGTGTGTGTGTGTGTGCGTGCGTGAGTGTGATTGTATGTGTGTTTGTGTGTGTGTGTGTGTGCGAGCGCATGCACACCGCTGTGTGTGTGTGTGTGTGTGTGTGTGTGTGTGTATGTGTGTTTGTGTGTGTGTGTGTGTGCGAGCGCATGCACACCGCTGTGTGTGTGTATGTGTATGTTTGTGTATGTGTGAGTGCGTGAGTGTGTGTGTGAGTGTGTGAGAGAGAGAGAGAGGGAGAGAGGTGGTGATGTGTTGTTGCCTGGTGGGGAAGCAGTCATGCCTACACGTTGCTGTTCTTTATGTGCGGAGCTCCGTCCCGCTGGCGTTTATGACCGGCTCCTCCGTTGGCCCCCGCTCCCTGATTTACTGCCCCCCCCCGCTCCCCCCTGCTTAATGTAAGCACACCGTTATCGGGAAGAGGGGTCATAAATATCAGAGATATAAGGGGTCGGCAAAGGTCAATCGCTCAGGAAGGTCCCTGTCATAATTTGTTTAAGGAGCCATATTCAATAGATGTTTTGCAGCTTGTCAATGGCCATGGTGGAGAATAATGCAAACAGTTCGTTATTCACGGCTGTTGGCCCTGTCAGCTGAAGCCGATAGCTCCGGTTGTGCTGTAGAGCGCTGAGCAGATTTAAAATGCCTCAATCCCTCTGGATGGCACAGCAAGTATCACAGATCTGAGCCATTAAAAAAACTAAATCAGATATAACTTTCCACAGTGTTTGGAGTGATGCCTTGACTTGGTACTAGGAGGGCATTTTAGAAGAGTATTGTCCAGAGGTCTTAGATTAGTATCTAAGATTAGGGTTTGTGATGCATTCAAGAGAGGTGATGTATGTTCAAAGTGTAGAATTATTACAGTGCATCACAGTCACTGGACAGGAGTGACACTGAGGGGAAAAAGTCCTTCTTTTGGTTCAGTTACAGGACCCGCTCAGCCAATGCCCATGTCTCTATGATCAGAGAGAATTATGAGGCTTTTTTTCATGGACTCTCAAATGTGTCCTCTCTTTCTATTTCTCCTCTTTCTCTCTCTCTCTCTCTCTCTCTCTCTCTCTCTCTCTCTCTCTCTCTCTCTCTCCTCTCTCTTTCTCTCCCTGTCTCAGACAGATGGAATGCATATCTTTATTTATTTCCCATAATACTCTTTATCTCCTCTATTGTTTGTGGGCCCCCGAGATTGATCAATATTTAATTTTCTGGGAGAAAGAGAGAGATAGACAGCGAGAGGAGTAGAGAGAATAAAAGCGAGAGAGAGAGAGAGAGAGAGAGAGAGAGGCAGCAGTAACACGTACAAGCACACAATCGTTTTCTTTTTTTATTTCATCTTTTTTCCTTCTCCTCACATTCATTCCCCCTGTTCCCTCTTGTTGTCTTTGGTACTCATCATAAGGGCATTATGGCCCCTAGGAAAGAAAAGAAAAGAAAAGAAAAGAAAAAGAAAAAGCAAAGACGATGGTCGGCTCTTTGCGTCAGTGGAATAGAGAATAGGATGACCCAAATGTGACAAAGTGTCTTAAATGAGGCAATTGGATCCAGAACAAAGCTCACCTCTACACACACACACACACACACACAGATGTATATTGTGTGCACAATGGTATAATCCTGGGGTCACCCCCCCTATTACCTTTGACCTTGTCCAGGATGACCGAGGAAGTGGTCAGAAGAGGCTCTTAGTAACCAAAGAGGCTCATCAAAGATCCATTTATCAGGCTTAGCAAGCAGAGCCCCTGCCCAGGTCACGTCAACCTCGCTGGGGTAGACCATGGAGCAAATCCTGGCAGTGTTGCGTCACGGTCGTGTGAGGATGGTACTTGGCACCTGGTAGAATGTGTGCTAACCCACGGGTGCTTGGCACCTGTAGGAGACGAGGAGTGGACCTTCAGCAGTGGACTCTGAGGAGTGGACTGGCCCGTTGTAAGTTGCACTGCCCAGACGAGTGAGGTGCCTTAGCCACTCTCGGTCTCCTGCCGATACCGGCTAAAGTAAGTGCTTAGTCAGGCCCAACTAATCATGTCCCTTTGTCGATGTCCTGGAGACGAGCGAGTCGTTGTCATTGACATACGCCATTACTGTCCTGACCTCGCAGCCCTTCCCGGGATAAATAAGCCATAGATTTCATTTAAAACTGACAGACGTTTATACCAACATCCATTTTTTTTCCTTCTGCCATTCCTAATCTTTTCTTTGTGATAGATTTCCTCTCTCATTTCGGCTTTCTCAGGCTTTGACTTCAAAGCTTTTGACTGAGGGTTTTTCGGAGCTCGCCGAAGGCTGGCGAATTTGCTAAAGGAAAAAAGGACACATATCAGACATAATTAGTCTTTTTGCCATGCCATTATTGAGACAAAACACACCGTCATTGTCCTGAAATGTATTACTTTCCCCCCCCCCAGGGCAGTACTTTGGTGTGCTTAATTCCTTTTTTCTTATGGAAAAAGATGCCTCATTTACCATAAGTAATCATGAAGGGGGGGGAAAAAGGTGAAAGTTTCCTCTATCATTCTCTGGACTCTCTGTCTTATCACTGTATGTCCAACATGAAACGGATTCACTGCGGGCCATATAAGGTCTCTCTGACAGAAACCCTTTCATTTATGTTCCGCCGCTAATCACATACAGAAGGGATGGTGGAATTCTGCGACACATGGTGGTGGTTTTTAGGCCATTTCCAACCAGCAAGAGGAATTTGAACGCTCATAATCCAGTGCACCAAAATTGTTCCCCGACCGTGAACCGTTGGCTGGCTTTGAAAAGCGCCCCCTTCAAGACCTAAAATAACAGCGATAAAGCTTTATCTTTACACCTCAAAGGAACATATTTTTTCTCTCCACTCGGCTTGTCTGCATAGTCAGCGTCCATTTTTAGCCCTTGTAACTTTCCCATCTACATAGTTGTGTAATCGGTTTAAATAGTTCAGGGTCCCAGGTGTACTGGACCAGGTGTTTTGGATTAACAGGCACCTGTTTATACATGCATGTATGTGATGGTGTGTGTGTGTGTTTGTGGGCACAGTGCTTGGTGAAATTGTGACTTGTATACCAAGTTACCTGATTTGACAGAGGAGGACTTTAAAGCTGTTTAGCTGATGTGGTATACTGTATGCTAAACACTCGGAGAGGAAGTTGGCGGAATTTACTGCCATGTGTTTGGGGAAAGAGAGGAAATAAGCCACAGCAGCAGCGACAACAATAACAACAACAACATCAAACTGAAGTTTCTGTCGGGTTTCCTCTCCACAGCCCGTTTTCCAAGGCCCATTGTAAACCACAAAATCCACGTTCCTCTCACTGAGTGCGTTGATGGGGTTTTATTATAAAAAAAATTTTTTACATACAGTATATAATGCATAATGAGTTGTCTTGATTTATGGTGATAATGGATGAACAAACATACATTATCTGCTTTAACTACATGTAGAATATACGCCAACATTAGCACAAATGACAATGTAACCTGCCTGCAATACAACCTCACAGGAGCTTTTAGCCCTCAATAACAACAGATGTCTCCCTTTGTCACTGTGCCTCTCATGCCAGCTGATAGTCTAGCATATCACAGCTAACCTGATGCTAATGGCCCCACAGACACCACTGAAACCAGCGAAGCCAGGTAACGCCAACACAACCGTCTCCCGCCGCCTGTAATTCAGACAGCCTGTGTCGAACGCAGCTCGAGCTAAATAATAAACAGATGGTAGTCACCCAATATAGCAAGTACCAGCCCAGAACTACAAAGGGGGGGACCCAAAATCAAATGATGGGGTATTAGCAGCAAGATACAATTTGCAGGTCAAAAAAATAATGGCAACCTTTCACTGTGCAAATTGAAAATTAACCTTTGGGGTATTGAATCATTCGCAGCTGAAGCCGTCTGTGTAGCGAGGGAATCTCGCGGAAGTGGAAAATGCAAAGCAAGGGGAAAGAGGAGATGAATCTTTGTGGCTACAGTGACCAAACAGAGTCATCCTTTTTATTGCCTCCAGCTTTTGAAAAAGGAAATGATCTGCTGTTCTATCTATGGACTACTCGGTGTGAAGCTCTAGCTGGGAAAAGGCCATTTGAGAAAGTGGGCAGATATATAGTATATATTTTATAGTAGGCTGTCAATCCTTTGCTTTTCTCAACTCTTTTAAGTTTAGTGTCTTTTTATTTATTTATTAAAATTATATATCCATTCGATTCAACTTCATGGTGCATAGCACATGAAAACAAACACAGCAACATGGAGACATTTCTTCATCGCACAGCACAAACAAAATTCCATTCATTTTTCATCGAATCATGATTTGCTCAATGCTAACTTGTTTTGCTCTCTCAATTTTTTTTTTTTGCGCTCTGGATGAATGCTTTTACACAAAGTGCTGGCCTGTTTTCCCAACTGTTCTCAGGCATTATTCCATGGCTAAAGCCCTGTGTGAGAAAGGTTTATATTTGAACCTTGTCATATTTCACAGCTGTCAGCAGAAAAGCAAACTGTACCGGCCCAGTCCCCAGTAAAGTGGACTATTCATTATCCTAATCTCATTAGTTAAGATCTGTTAAGTAGGGGCGGGTTTTAATGCATGCTTTTCTCGTTTTAATTATTGACCATAAATACGTTTGAGTGCATTAGTATCAGAGGACAACGCATAGAGCTCTTTTTTTTTTTTTTTTTTTTCTCCACCCCCCTCCCTCCCTCTTCTAGATTAGGGCCCAAACACATTATCTAAATGTACATATTTAGCTAATCTAGCGTCTCGGAGATATCAATGCGAGGCCGTGACATGCGTCGCAGCTTGACTTTTGACCCCGGGTCGCGCCCTTTTTTCGACAGGCCATGTCACACAGCGGTCTTCTCAGCCGTGCAGGGGGGGGGGGGGGGGCAGCTGCGGGAGGGAGAGGGCTCTCAGGTAAGATGTCATTAGCTCTGGCGTAAGACTCACTTGTTATAATTATGCTTGTATTGTTATTTCTAAATGATATTAGAGTATTTCTAAATGGCTAAATATTTAATCATATTATGCTCATTTGTGTGTGAGCGAGTGTGTGTGTGTGCGTGTGTGAGAGAGAGGGAGGGAGTGGGTTGGGGCAAGGCATTAAAAACAAAATGGAGATGAAAAATTGTGCCATTTTCACTACTGTTATAGGCGTGTGTGTGTGTGTGTGTGTGTGTCCTTGTTTGTGTGTGTGTGTGTGTGTGTGTGTGTGTGTGTGTGTGTGTGTGTGTGTGTGTGTGTGTGTGTGTGTGTGGGTTGTTACAGTTACAGGGCACTCCACTGGTACACACTGTTCAATCACACAATTGGGGCACAGGGACATACTGTATGACCTGCATACGCATAGATGCCATGGATGAAAGCATGCTCATATCCTTTGAATTTAGAAGTTTTATTATATGTGTGTGTGTGTGTATGTATGTATGTTTGTGTGTCTGTGTGTCCTTGTTTGTGTGTGTGTGTGTGTGTGTGTGTGTGTGTGTGTGTGTGTGTCTGTATGTTTGTGTGTCAGACTGAGTCCTTTTGTTTGTGTGTGTGTGTGTGTGTGTGTGTGTGTGTGTGTGTGTGTGTGTGTGTGTGTGTGTGTGTGTGTGTGTGCTTGTGTCCCAAATTAGAGCCTCTAGGCGCTTGACCTGGGGTGTGTAACTGCCAAATAGTCTACTGAACTTGACCTATTACATGATTACATGCTTAGTGCAGCAGGGTTCATTACTGCACCCTGCAAAGATTGGACCCTAATGAAAGACAAAGGAATAGACATGCCTTTGGGACAAACTGTAAGGGTGTCTGTGTGTGTGTGTGTGTGTGTGTGTGTGTGTGTGTGTGTGCGTGCCTGCGTGTGTGTGAATGCGCGTGTCTGTGTATCCATGTGTGTGTCTGTGTGTGTGTGTGTGTGTGTCTGTGTCTGTGTGTGTTTGTGTGTTTGTGTGTCTGTGTGTCTCTCTCTCTCTCTCTCTCCCTCTCTCTCTCTGTGTGTACGTTTGTATGTTTGTACTGTATGTATGAGAGGAAAAGTATTCACATGGATGCACAATATGTTCACTAGAGTGCACCCAGGGCTCCACGCTCACTGTTCACCACCACTGTTCATCACCAAGGTATGACATGCGGCCCGTTCCCCGGAAAGCTTGTTTTATAACATAATTACATATATCTGTACTCCTATTAAGTACTTTAAGGAGATTAAGAGCTTGCAGAATAATTGTACACAGGTCCGTGAATGAAATTATGCACTGTACGTATTAATGAAAGCCTCCGCCCTCTCCGCGATCTGAAGGAAGCCGGGGTTGTCACCGCACTCCTCTCCACGCACCATTTCCGTAATTACTGTACGCAAACACGCGCCATAAAAGGACGAGGAAGCATCTTCCCATGAAAGGCAACAACACCAACGTGTGAGGGCGAACGAGCCAGCGGCCTCCTCTTCATCCTCCTCTTCATCCTCCTCCTCCTCCGATCTTCATCCGTTCACATCCACTTGCCTGCTAATGACGTTTCTGTCTTTCATTCTTTCTTTCTTTCTATCCTTTTTTTTCTTTTGTTTTTCTCCTTCTCTGCTGTTTTTCTCCCCCAACCTCTTCATAATCCCCCTGCTGCTCTATACACCCGTGGCTGGGAAGTAAGCCAGGGCTTATTGAGGGGGTCCAGCCCGCCCAGCGGTGCCTGCTTATGGCCCTGCCTGGCTAGAGAGTGTACTGATTGGCAGGCACTATGTTCATAATTGTATTGGCGATATTTGCGGGTCAATAAGAGCCGAGGGCCCGGCTGATTTAATTAGTGTCCTGATTAGGCTGCGGTCCCAAGAGTGAGGAGGGGGGTAATGGGCCAGGGGGGGGAGGGGTGTGAGTGTGGAAGGGGGGTATTAGATGTCATAATCATAACAATGGTGTTAATGATGTACAGGTCACTGTAATATCCTGTGTGTGTGTGTGTGTGTGTGTGTGTGTGTGTGTGTGTGTGTGTGTGTGTGTGTGTGTGTGTGTGTGTGTGTGTGTGTGTGTGTGTGTGTGTGTGTGTGTGTGAGTGGGTGGGTGTGCATGGGTGTGTGTGAGTGCATACATAATATCTGATTTCTTTTGAGCATGTGTGTCGGCCGGGTTAGAGGGGCCAGTCTGACTGTGATGGTCTGCTTATTACTGTATGCACTGAACTATATAGCAGGTCAATAAGCAAAAGAGGACACTCATCCGTGGTTGTCCTGATTTGCAAATAGCAGCCACACTCCACTTTGTTTTTGTTTTTGTTTTTTTATTTCATGTAATACTTTTCACATTGTTGCATAGTTCCATATTTCAACTACAGTATTTATCACTGTTCATAAGCCATACGTCTGGATTACCATAATCCATTTTTATGAACTTTGCACTAATAATTTTTTATTTGTTTTGTTTTGTTTTGTTTTTCAGCTATACAGAATAGAGACTGTCCCTACATGGACGGACTGTCCTTACATGTGTGATGTTATCAGTGGAACCAGACCAGGGCCTATCATTTACCACAATATCCTCTCTGGAGGGATCCATTTGGAGACTTTATAAACCCGTCACACGGCACGTATATATACAGTTACCTTGAGCCCAGGACTGTGATGAATGTGGACTGCATTTAGCCATACATTATTAGGCAGTTTCCCGCACAGGGATTAGTCTGTCTCTTTGACCAAATTGCATTTTTAATGATACTGATGATTCACCATTGAAAGCCAAAATTAGCCAAGCACTGGGTCTAATTGCTGTCCGGGAAGCGGCCACCTTATTGGGCCTTATGGAGACCTGAGTTTGTTGGCTCTGCACTCTCTCTCTCTCTCTCTCTTTCTGTATCTCTTTCTCTTTTCCTCTCTCTCTCTCTTCCCTTGACATAACATGTTGAGCTATTGAGGCTTCAGGGGGAAAACATCTCCGTGTCCATTAAGGCCTTTCATTGTCTGTTGGGAAATTGCCAGGCCAGGAAATCTCTTCAAATGTGTTTTGTATCAATGGAGGCAGCCTTCACTCCTCCTCCTCCTCCTCCTGCCTCTGCCATCACCATCACCATCACCGGTCCCCCCCCCCCCCCCCCCCCCCCCCTCGTCTTCTTTTTAAATGCATTTATTTATTTGTTCAGGCAGTTCAGCTGGTGAGTGGCGCCGGTGCCGGGTTGTTTGGCTTGACGTGGCCTTTGACAGGTGAGAGGTGGGAGCAGCATGTGGAGATGGGAGGATAGGAACAATTGGGGAGTGTGTGTGTGTGTGTGTGTGTGTGTGTTGGGGGGGGGGGGGGGGGGGGGGGTGATGCATGTTTGGGATGCCACCGAGGAGCGTCTTTGGTGTGCTGTCGCTCCCAGCCATGATATTCATATCTGCACCTTGCCGCGTCTCCCCCTTTCCTATGACTAGGAAAAAAAAGAAAACATTTAAATGACTTGCCCTCTGTCACTCCCCGACTTAATGAAATAACACACAATCACATCAAATCCTAGACAAACTTGACATTTAGCCTTTGCACATTTGATTTTTTTTCTGAAAGGAAGGCTAATGTGTTTTGTTGTGTGTGCCTATTTTTTCATTGTCAGAACAAGCCCTAAATCCAGCTAGCATTACAAAGGGAACTAATTAATTTGCAGACATAATTATTTAGTTATAATTTACATATAAATGTGTTTTGTGGTAAAAAATAAATAAATAAGATAAATAAAAAACACAGTAGTAAAAGACACCCCCAAGACTGCAATTTACAATTAGAATGTTAAAGCCACTGATTATATTCAAGTACAATTTCTGCTTGACCTTCGGAGCTCGGGGAGGAAGACGGGGGAGCGCGCTCCTTCGCTCTGGCTGCCGTGGCGACGTCCTCTAGTGTGCCTCGCGTCAAAGCGCCCCTCCACCCGGCCGACCTTTGTTTCTCATTTAGCCATTATTAATCATTCACCTGCTCACATCGCAGGCCTTTTTGCAGTGATATTTAGTACTGACGTATAGGAATCCATTTAGGAGTGGCGCGGTGCTTTCTCTTCTTCTTCGCTTCGTTCTCTCCTCATCTTTCTTTAAAGCATTAATTGTCCTTAGCCACCCTGTGGTATGCCCATTACAAAAGCTGCTGGTATGTGGCTTGGTATTAAATGACCATAACTTTTGTTTCTCACTGTAGAATTATACGCTGGCACTTGTAATGATGAAGTGAATGGGCAAGAAAATGTCTAACCAATGTTGCGACAGTTTCTATTTATCCTTAATACTTTGTTATAATACTGTATATCATAAGAGCCAATGTGCCATATAACATGAAATGAAACCATCACAAATGAAATGGTCAACATCTATGTCGACCAATAACTTTTCTCCTCATTGGCTGTTGGTGTCTCAACTGACCCCCATACATCACTGAGTTTCAGAGAGTGTGGGGCTGCGTCTCAAGCCACCTACTTGCACACTTCAAATACTTAGTTAAGTATATAGTGCAAATATAGGGACAGCGCTAACCGTCGAATACTGGGCACTACTGAAGTAAGTGCTCAGTGCGTACTAGCAGTGTGCTGACAGAAGTATGTGGTATGAGACAAGGCCTATGTGTCATACTGTAGGTAGATAAGTGAAATAGAGGATGAGACTGATGGTGACAACAATGCTAACTGTTAAAAAGTGGGCACTACTGAAGTAAGTGCTCAGTGCACACTAGCATGTGTCATAGGTAGTAGGTAAGTGAAATAAAGGATGAGAGTGAGGGTAAGTAAGCACTGTAGGTCTGTAGTGTGGCCATAGTGTGTGTAGTTTGTGTGCAACCCTGTAGCCCCCTGATGTTGAAATGCTCTGAACTTGTATGGCACAGCATGGTACATTGATTTAATTAGCTCTGAGTGTGTTTTGTATGTGTGTGTGTTTTCTATTCTTTTGGCATAAAAAAAGGGAACTGCAAACGAAAACACACCAAGAGACTAAGTAGTCTCCATGGGTTCCCCCGACTGGTTGTAAAGCGGAACGGAAACGTGTCTAACAGCCTTGTTTTAATGTTGCTTTACCCACAATTACCCTTGACTTGAGCTTTCATACCAACGTGCGCTTTCATACCCTACTTAGTGCCCACAATACATTATTAAGTGCTTAACTTGACAAAATCTCTCTCTCTCCTTCCTCTCTCTCTCTCTCTCCTTCCTCTCTTTTTCTTTCTCTTTCTCTGATTCTCTGTCTCAATTTTTTCGAGTGTGTGTGTGCGGTGTGTGTGTGTGGGAGGGGGGGAGCAGACATGGCTTTACAACAGGCAACAGGCATATAACATTATCCAGGAAATGGGGGCAACACCCCTCCCCCGTTTGCAGTCAGTGTGCAACAATGTGCAACCAATAAACAATAATGTAAACAATATACAGCATTGGCTAATCAAAAGCATTGTGATGTGTTTCTGAATGTCTTCACTATTCAGACGATCTTATGAAGTTCATTATGTAGAAATGGTGAGAAGGTTTGAGCAGCCCCGAAACATGCACACTGGAATGTTCGCTGTGAACTACATGTATATGGGCAAATTAAACTTTTTACTTTCAAAAGAGGTAGATAAAACACACAGAAAAGTAAATATTGTACATAGTTTAAGACATTAGGTTAATAGTGACAGTTATGAACACAGTCCAATACAATTGGTGGTGGTACTGCAGACTGAATGCCCTTGTCCAGCTGAAATCCACGAGACTACATCAGTCCCAACTGTGGGAGACGGAGAGTGGGAATTTTAGGAGCTCTCACTTCTCTTCACCACAAGGTGGCAGCAATGTGACCGAACACAAAGTGATCCAGCGGGGCCACAGCTGAGAGGAAGGAGTGTGTGTGCGCGCCGCCGAGGTCTGTTGCTTGGCATCTGTGCAGACGTGTCACGCTGAAGCCTGGCAGAGCGCAGGGATGTGGAGATCGATGAAGGGGATGCAGGAAGCGAGGGACAAAGAGGGAGAGAGAGAGATAGAGAGAGAGAAACAGATGAGAGAAAGGGGGAGAGAGAGGAGAGGGAGATGTCATGACACGTCGCTGTCGGCCGCTGACACTGAGGCCGTGGCGGTGGGCAGGAAAACGACAGGCCTTGTCCAAACGCCCCTCATTTGTGGCCTAAAAATATCCGCTGGTGGCGTCCTCGTTTATTAGTCATGTATCAGACTTGCCTGATGGACGCGTGTGCTTATTATCCGTTAGTGTTGCTTCAGAGGAACCCAATCGGCTCTCCGTTTGAGTCATCAATCAGCCCCAACAGATCGCTGCTCCGCCGATGAGGGAGTTCATTACGCCATGAGAGCCAAACGGCTTCGCTAGCGTTCGCACCCAGCTGGAAAGGTTAGATATCGACAGTTGCTCGCAAAAACAACCCAACGCACAAAACATTTTTTTTTGTGTGTGTGTGAAGAAATAGTAAAAAGCAAAAATAGATAGGAAGAGAAAGAATCACTCATATGTGCCTTTATATGTTCCTGAAGTTAATGTGTTTGTGATCGAGTTTCTCAAACTCAGTCATGCTTGGTAGCAAATTAGGCTGCTGAGGGGGAGGAATACTATGTCTTTATGTAAACTTAATGAAGCAGGGGTAATGTGAGCAACTGTCAGGAATAAATATGGGGGGGACAGTGATGTGTTCAGTCATTACTTGGAAACTTCGGCGGGACTTTTTTTGTTTTGTTTTTGAAATCCTCTCTACTGAGAACTGAGTCAGTTCCAGGTTTTACTCTTTTTGGGTGATAAAAAATGCAGATATGATTTCAGTTGTTTTTGAAACGGAATCCTCGATCCACCCCATATCTGGGTATACGTCTGAGCCTCATAGAAAAGGTATTCTCTCCTGTCTGTAGTCATAAGGTATTTGAAAAGGCCCCCCCTCGCCTTTCGCTCCTTCGCCCGGTGCGGCTTTTCCCAGTAGGTTAAGTTACTCCAAGTCCTCTTCAGTTCCATAAAGCTTTTTGTCTGCACAGTAAATGGATATTTCTGTAATCGCGGAGCGACGGCGCGAGGGCCCCGCATGTCCGTCCATGCGTGACATCTCGACGGCTTTCTGTTTTTAATTAAAAAATAAAACGCATCGGGGTTGGGCCTGGTTGGGGTGGTGGTGGTGGTGGTGGTGGGTGCAACGAGCATATTGCTGGGGGGGTTGGGTGGGGGGGGGGGGGTAGGGTGGGATATTTAAATTTCAAATCGTTATCAAGTTTCCATTGAGCTGAGGGTCCCAGGAATGTGGCATACTTATGAAAATGCAATTATGTGATCAGTCAGAGGCCATTAGGCCCACTTGGGCAGGGCACGAGGAAGAACCCACACGGGCAGAAGCGGGAGACGGAGGGTGGTGGCGCCGCCAGCGGCGGCGGCGGGGGGCACGGGGCGCCTTCCTTTCCCAGGTTCGTTTCAGAGGGATGAACAGCGGACATTAAAGGTGGCATTTTGCTCAAAGTGCTCGTCTCGTGTTTCAGACCGCTCTGCGCTCCAGCCTTCCACCTCACATGTGCGCACACACACGCACACGCGCACACATACAGACACACACACACACACACACACACACACACACACACACACATACAGACACACACACACACACACACGCAAATGCACATACACACACACACACACACACACACACACACACACACACACATATATACACACACGCAAATGCACACACACACACACACACACACACACACACACACACACACATACACACACATACAAATAAGATGTTTGCACATACTGTATATCCACAAAACTGTAAAGGACATTTATATTGTAGATATAGGCATGCAGACTTCATGCCTATATCTACAATATACATTTTGATTTTGATATCTTTATGATAAATACCGGCAAGCACACAAACACACAGCTAGACACTCGCACACCAAGACAAATACCAGTGCTAGACTAGAGGACATCCTGTCACTGACTCAAAAATATCCTTCATACTGTACACACACACACACACACGCACGCACACACACACACACACACACACACGTAAACACACATACACATAAACACAGGGAGTATGCTGCTTAATTTGTATGAATATACATACATTGACCCCAGCGTATCCTCTCAACCTCATACATCCAGCACTCAGAGTGGAGGCGCACATGTTTACATGCTGTTGTTTGCCGGATGTCCCTCCATGTCATTAGTCCTCTGGTGGTTTGGGTCGCTCCGCGTCCACTGGATACTCTCAGCGAGGCCTTTTATACAAGCAGTGCCCTGACCTTTCAGTACGCACGCCACTATCGCTGCAGTCCGACGCCGGCCCTCACACGCACACAAACACAGAGTTATATACACTGGCATATACAAACACACTTCTCCTCACGCAAACACACAAACACGAGCGAGTCACAAAGACTTGAAGTGGAGTGAGAGACAAGAGGGGACGCGGAAGTGACTACTGTTATCTGGAATGACAATGTTATAAGCAACCCAAGTGGAGACGGGCTCCAGTCATTTATGCAATGCAAGGAGACCTTTTTGCCTGCCAATGTCTTTGCACGGAAAGGTGACTTTTCTTTTGTCCACCAGAGGTCAGAAAAGAGCTGGTGATTCACAACAGTGAACTGATGTCCACTTCTGCTTTCCCCCCTAAATAAATGTGAAAGAAATAGGAAATGATTTATCATGGCATTTGTCATTTCTGTGTCAGACTAACTTCCTGTATGTTGAAATATGACAGTGATGTTGGCAGCACATGTCTCTCTTGCTAAGTAGCTTTACAGTTGGATCAGTATGTCCAGTCCACATTTATATAATAGTAATAATAGTAATACATTTTATTCAGAGCTTTTTTCTACTCAAGGTCGCTTACAATGCAAGTTGAAGCAGATTAAACCAATCACACAATAAACAACACACAAAAACATTCATCAACACTGAGACAAATAATAAGCAGCTCTAAGGAGGTGAGTTTTTATGGATGATTTGGATGTGGACAGGCCAGTGCCGTCTTGATTGTGTTTGGGAGGGAGTTCCACAGGGAAGAGATGTGGGAGGCTTTGACACCTCAAGTCTGGTGTTTGGTCCTGAGTGGTATGGATAGGAATTTGGCATCAGAAGAACAGAGGCTTAGGCTGGGTGAACCCTGCCTGACCTGCTGGCGAATTTCGATTTTGCCTGGCAGCTCAGGCTGGAAACCTGCTCATCTGCCCTGCTTCCCGCCCACAACCTTTGGGTCCAAACACAAACTAGCTAATATCCAAAAGATGCTACCGAATCGTTGGTCTGATTGGTTGAAGGACTATCCAAGCGTACAGAGTCATTTGAACTATGCCCATTGATCATGCCTCTTGTGCAGTAGAAATAAAGCACAGACTCCCCAGACTAATGTTCAATCTTAAAATATAGAGCTTAGTATGGTGATAACTGACAATTTCACTGCAATCATATGTGACAAATAAACCTCCTTGTATCCTTGTATCTTTGTGATAGCCAGACTAACAGAGGCTGTGAGAGGAGGTGTGATGGTGGTGCAGGGTGGTGAGGCCTTTATGGGAGAATTTTGAATTGAAGCCAATGTGGTGGAGACAGCCAGTGGAGGGTGAGCAGGCGTGCAGCTGAGTTTTGGACCCTTTGGAGTTTATTGAGGACTTTGGCTGATGAAACCATAGAGGATGCTGCTCAAGTAGTCCAGTTGGACCCTTTGGAGTTTATTAAGGACTTTGGCTGATGGAACCATAGAGGATGCTGCTGAAGTAGTCCAGTTGGACCCTTTGGAGTTTATTAAGGACTATGGCTGATGGAACCATAGAGGATGCTGCTGAAGTAGTCCATTTGGGGTCTGATGAAAGCGTGAATCAAAGTTCCAGCAGCAGGGAAGGAGAACAAAGGGACGGAACCGTAGTACTGTATGTTTTAAAATAAAAAAAAAGGATTGTTTTAAATTTAAATAAAAATGACGTATCCTCATCACATGAATCTACTGTAGCCATGGTTATGCCTCTAGGTTTTTAAAAATGTAATCCCAACTGCTGCCTGACAATGAAAACGCAGCAATTAAAAACTCAGATGTAATGAGATGCAGTTTGAAGGAAAATGCTGTGGCAGTAGTACTTTTCCTTTGGCTGTATGTCCACCTTTTCAACACAAGGTGGCAGTAGAAGCTTGTCATTCACAGAACTGTAGCTATATGGCTCTCTGCTTATTCACATGGTCCTGCATAGACATATAGGCCCTAGTTTGGTGGTTGATGCGCACTGTCAGCAGTTTTTGCAGGGCTTAGATTTAAATTCAAAGTGTTTCTTGTGTTCCATCCATTACATTCTGCCAAACTGCATTAAAGCAAGATGTGACAGTCCTCTTCCCTGAACTTTGGAAAGGACTGAAGTTTTATGAGATCTCAATTCCTGACCTGAATAGACATATATATATGTGTATGTGTGTGTGTGTGTGTATAGATGAGACTAGGACACCCCACACTCTGTTTCATGTGGCAGACATATGGGGGCCATCATCTCCATCCGTGCTCATCTCTCTGTCTCTCTCTCTCTGTCTCTCTCTCTCTCTCTCTCTCTCTCTCTCTCTCTCTCTCTCTCTCTCTCCATCCCACCACACACCCGGCGCCGGATGAACCCCACAAAGCCTCCCCTCAGACTCCATGGATGGAATCCTCACTCGGCCCGTGTAAACCTGTCACATGGTTCCGATCCGCTGGCTTTTCCAGCACACGCACGCACGCACACACACAGACACACACACACACACACACACACACACACACACACAAACATCTCACACTCGTCTCGTTGCACTTGCGCCAGCTGCCACGCTGTTTGTCACGTTTAACTCCCGCCGTTTAACAGTGTAGGACCTGTTCCTGCTATCACATCTGCAAGGCGATATCCTCCGGTGTCTGCCATGGAGAAAAAAGCCGGCATCTTGAATCCTTATCTCGTCCTCCGACCCCAGTCTGCGCTGTCTCCTTCAATTTGTCATATTAACGAGGGACTCCACAGAAGGTGCAAAAAAAGAGCCTACATAGTGAACGATATTTGAAAAAGAGTTGGAGTGAGAGGGTCTCTCTCTCTGGCGGATGTCATTGAAGAAGGCAGGTGGATAAACAAAAAAGTCGAAATTCCACTGACACAGATGTGTACTGCATCCTAGGTACGCAGCGAGAATAAAACATCTAAAAATAACACCATAAAATCTGCGGCCGAAACAGAGCAGAAAGTTGTTGTCATTTGCAACCATGTAAAACAACAGCAGTTGGGTGAATTCCTGCCTCCGACTTACTTTCCGGGGCTACGTCGCACGCTTCCAATAGCCTGCTGTCTGCTCCCTCTGAAGGCCAACAGTTTTGACTGTCAAATCTATTCACACAGAGCCTAGTGTAAATCATTAGACCACAACTGGGTCAAGCTATTTTTTGACACCTAACCTTTTACGCTTAAAATGTATCATAGTGCTCATGACGTGACAACTGTTGAGAGCAGCTTAATGAGTGGAAATGTATTCTATGTGGCATAAAAAAAACACTTTTTGTTCAATGGTGGAGTTATTATCCTATTCCACACTTGATGGTCCTATACCTATGTATTGTATACCTATGTATTTGGTTGATTCTATAGATTTTACTGTCACGCAAGATGTGCATACACAAAGCACTGGAATGACGTTAAGTTCTGTTAAACCAGAACTTTTTGGCTCCGTTAACGTACCACATGTCTGGGGTGTTGAGAGGCATATCCCTCTCGGCACATGATACTGTGGGCCTACATTATGGCTGCTGACCAGTGGGGACTAGGAACTCCCGGCAAAACATGCAAGAAGATCCAACTCCCAGTCAACCGCATCACGGCACCAAGCGAGGGGGAAAAAAATGGTGGAACCGTAATAACCCAGTTAGAGAGCGGGAGAGAGAGAGAGAGAGAAAAAAAGAGGTTTCATAACTGTCTCGCCGGGCTCTCTCACCGCAACCCATGCCAGTCTGAGCTCCCTGTCCCAGACCAGAGAGAGAAAGAGAGAGAGAGAGAGAGAGAGAGACAGAGAGAGAGACAGAGAGAGAGAAGGAAGGAAAGAGGGAGAAAGAAAGGAGAGAGTTTCATATGATGACATGTAATGGCTTTCAGGGGCCATTTTCCACCTTCGGTTTCGTTTAAGATCTGCGCCGGCCGCCGCAGACGCAGCAGGGCACGCGGCTAATGCGGCCCGACAGCCTGCTCCGCCGGAGCCCTGGGAAAGTGCAGACGTCCCCCCCGAGCCTCCGGAGCGCCACGGCATATGGGGTAACAACGGCAGCGGCGGCGGCCATGACAGCAGTCGGGTCGGTGGTGGTGGGGCGGCCGCTTTCTGGGAAGTCTGGAAAAGCGGCAAGCTGACTCACGGATGGAGGGAAGATGAGGGTCAAGGCCCGTGTGTGTGCGTGTGTGTGTGTGTCTGTCTGTACCACCATTCCGCAGACAGTGCTGTTGCAAGAGGACGGTAATATGACCCTTGCTGAGGTGCGGTGGTGAACGCACGGCTATTCTCAGGCCAACTTGCAGGGATTCCCTCCGACAAGACGTAAGCCCTGGTGACAGATAGGGGTGTGTGTCAAAGTGTGTGTGAAGGTGTCCGTAATGGAGAGCGGGCTGATGAAGGGTGTGTGGGGGGATGGATGTGTGTGTCTAATGTGTGTACAGTAAGCGTGTGTGTTTGTGTAGCCTACTGTAAACTAGGCTAGGTGTATGTTGTACTGTATGTTGTATGTGTGAGTTAGAGAGAGTGTAAGAGTGTGTGTGTGTGTGTGTCTGTGTGTGTGTGATCCGTGGCAGCTGTGAGCGAGCAGAGTGATTTAGACAAATCGGCTGACAAGGTCAACATTAACAGAACCCGTCGGTGTGCACGCTGACAGCCGCATGTACACACTGATTAATACCGCTCCCCCCTCCCCCTTCTTCTGACTGCAGACTCCAAATCAAAATGTACACACACACACACACACACACACACACACACACACACACACAGAGAGAGAGAGAGTGAAGACAATTTGCCTTTGGCTCTTTCCTAAGCGTAGTTTGGCTCAGGCCCAGCCATCAGCCTGGCAGCCTCAACAGTGCTCCTACTAGCCACATGTGTTTGTGAGCGTGCATACAGATGAGCTGCTGTGTGTATATCTGAGCATGTTTGTTTGTGTGAGTGTGTGTGTGTGTGTGTGTGTGTGTGTGTGTGTGTGTGTGTGTGTGTGTGTGTGTGTGTGTGTGTGTGTGTGTGTGTGTGTGTGTGTGTGTGTGTGTGTGTGTGTGTGTGTGTGTGTGTGTGTGTGTGTGTGTGTGTGTGTGTGTCGGTATGTGTGTGTGTGTGTGTGTGTGTGTGTGATTGGTACATCTGTGTCCATTCTACCCTTGAATCATTGCGAATGCCTGTGCAGTTGTGTCTTAACATTTTTTGAAAGTGTGTGTGTGGTGTGTGTGTGTGTGTGTGTATTTGTCTGTCTGTCTGTCTGGCCATCGCCACTGAGCACGCTCCTGTGCTCCCCTTTTTTACAGGATGACTAACGGTCCAGACGGTTTCCCAGAAGCCGTACGGTTACGTAGGCAACGGCTGTGACACAGGGGGGAGATGCTGAGTAACCGTGGCTCCCTTTAGCCCAAGCCAGCACAAGCTAGTGCTAACACACCATGAAGGTATGCAGACTTTCACAACCTCAGATTCCACATATGGATATTGGATCTCCCAAATACAACACAAAGAGAGAAAGAGAGAGGGAGAGAGGGAGGGAGAGAGAGAGAGAGAAAGAAAAAAAAATCTGCATTCATACATGAATTCCTATAAAAATAATGTTCCCCCTGATGTTTTGCTGTAACCACACCACAAGTCAGTAAACTTTTTTCAGGGTGGTTGATTAATGTCTGAACTGTGCTAGATCCATTAGCAGACCGACGATATCCCTTCTGGGCAACTGTAAGCTGACTTCAGCTCCATCAGTTCTTAAAGCAACAAGTTTTTTTCTGCACTGCATTAGATGAATATTCCAATGTCCACTTGACCTTCAACTCAATCCTTTCTTTCTCTCTCTCTCTCTCTCTCGCTCTTTCTCTCTCTTTCTTCATGAATGTTCATTTCCTTCCTTCAGGTCTTCCCTGGATTCTTCTCGTAGATTTTTTTTGGACGGATCCTCCGACAAATCATTCAGTGAGGCTGTGTCAATTTCCCGTCCGTGGTGGCACAGACGCCGTGCGGATGCCCCGTTTGTTTGCCGAGAGGAGTTCCCATGGACTTAAGGACACGTCCACCGGCCGAGCGTGTCAACAAAAACCCACCCTGTCCAAGCACAGCGTCTCCCCCCCTGGCACTGGACAGAGGTTTGTCCACTATCACTGTTCACACACAGCACCGAGGAAGAGGAAGAGAGAGGGAGGGGGGGGGGGGGGGGGGGTCAGTGAGAGAGAGACAGAGCAAGAGAGATGACTATAGAGGATAGACAGAAAGAGAGGAAGAGAAAAGGAGAACAAGAAGAAGAGTAGATATGCCAAAATGGGAAGGGAGGGGGGGGGTCACTGAGAGATGACAGAGCAAGATGACTACAGAGGATAGACAGAAGGAAAAGAGAGAAAGAACAACAAAAGAGAGAGAGAGAGAAGAATGAGTGCACTGAATTCTGTTTACACGGTTTGAAAACTTGTCTTTGGAACTCTCTGTTCCACCAGCTCTCCAGTTCTCATGAAAACCCAGTCGTTTCCTGTGCATGCAAAGCTCTCCTCTGCCTGTGTGTGTGTGTTCTCCAGACGTCTCTCTCCCCGAGAAGCCACATGCGGGACCCTCCGGCGCGCTGATCTCCGCGCGAGGGTTCGCCGCTACCGTGCGACCCGGAACACACACGCGGGCTCCGACGGCAGAGACAGGCCAAGCACCGCACCTCTCCTCTCCAAAGCCTCCGACTGTGAAAAGGAGGGGAATTGGAGACGACCGGTCAATCAGACCGGCGTGCTGGAGCTCAGCAGAGGAGAGGGCCAGAGAGGAGAGGAGAGGAGAGGAGGAGGAGAGAGGAGAGGAGGAGAGGAGAGGAGGAGAGGAGAAGAGGAGAGGAGAGGAGGAGAGGAGAGGAGGAGGAGAGAGGAGAGGAGAGGAGGAGAGGAGAGGAGGAGGAGAGAGGAGAGGAGGAGAGGAGGAGAGGAGAGGAGGAGGAGAGAGGAGAGGAGAGGAGGAGAGGAGAGGGCCAGTCAGGCGCGCGTCTCGCTCGCTTATTGGAGGCCAGAGCGCAGATACACACGCCACGTCTCCATCGGTTATCAGGGACCAGAGCGCAGACACACACACACACACACACACGACGCGTTTGACTTTCCCCGTGTTTGGTTTTGAGAGCGCGTGGCAGTTAAGGCATTAGTAACTTTTAGGTTGTTCTCACACACACACACACACACAATACACTCCCTCTCTCGTACCAACCCACTCACTCATCCACATGGTTCCTCGCTCACCCACACTTACTGTACAAGTTTGCCTGTGTTATGGTAGAGATTAGCTGTAATGTGTACACTGTGTCCTCCAAAGCCGATGATACACAAAGGCCCATTTCTGAGCAATGATGCTGGGTAATGTTTCCTGAGTATTGTTGTTGAGGCACTTTGCCCTTGATTATTGGGCAATTGATCTTTTCTTGGGAACTTCAGTCATCGGTAGGTAACATGGTCATGCTCATCACCCAGAACACATGGGACCAGTTATGTGGCTGTCCTGCGGTATGGCTTATATAAAGCAACACAATGAAAAATGCATTTTCAGGCCCGTTGGCATCAGTATAACACCATCTATTGCTTAGATGGTACCCAGTTAGCTAAAAACCAACTAATAGGGCCAAGATCAGATGCTACTTGATCAACATGTTACACCGTGCAATATCAAACTTTCTGGCCATGCATTGACAATGTTGACAAGACTACATGGTTGTCTATTGAGAAGCAGACTATGACAGGATTTACATTATGTGCATGCTTGGCGGTAATTATTTGCATGCTTGAGGTTTACAGTACATACAGTATGTATTGCTGCCTATTGTTGGCTAAGCAACTACCAAGTACGTAAAGAAACATGGGTAATGTAATGTGCATAGTCACTTTTCAAACTTTGATTTTGAAGTATTGTAAATGTTGTGGATTCCCCTCGAGCTGCCAGTATCCCTGTATCCCAGTATCCCATCCCATTAGACCGTGCGTGGTATGCTGAAGTGAGGGCAAATTGCCTTCATCCATCATTTTTGCGGTAACACAAAAGAAACACTTCCTCAAACTCTGCCTCTACGTCTCTGTGGAAACCTGTGTCATCACAAACAAACAACGACACAGCAAATGACTGGGATGAAAAGACTAATGATCAAAACCAAAATGATCCCAAAAAAAGAGTCTGTCTCGGTCACAACTGTTGATATTCAATCACATTTGGCCGTTTATGAGATTTCTGAATCGCCACGCCATTTCTCAGTGACTATGCTTTATGGGAGTCGAATCACTGCCTTGTTACCCCTCCACAGAAGGGGGCATTTGGAGTCCACCTAGTAGCCTCCTCTCTGGGGTAGTTGCTGGGCTGCCCTTCACCTGAAGAAGGGGTTTAGCTGCTGCCGGTCTTGTCAGGCCCACGTGATGTCTGTGTGGGGTCATCTCCCGACCTCCGTCACATAGGAAGTGTTAATCATCGGCGTGGCCGAACTTCGTCTTCCTCATATGACACTTCCCCTTGTCCCATTAAAGCCAGATGGACGTGAATCAATCCAGAGGTTATCTATAAATGTGTGCGTGAGTCACAGCCCTGCGATGCTTAACAGGTCCCAGGATACAAGCTTCTGGCTTTTTTACTTGTGACGGGAACATGTTCTCGAATGGTAGGCTACATGTGTTGTTATGATACCCCCCACTACAGATTTATGAAAAAACCTGTCTTGCCTAACTTACTTGAAATGTGTTTTGGGGTTGCTTGTGACGGGAGTCTGTTCAGGTTGCAGTGGGCTTTTTTGTAACTTTTTGATGATCTTGCCTAACATCTTGGCTCACAACTCTTAATTCCCTATCAGTGGTGTCGTATCTTGTTTATGAACTGTATGAAAAAAACAGAACACTATTCACACCCGCATCCCCCGCGGTCTCTCTCTCTCTCTTCTCTCTCTCTATCTCTCTCTATCTCTCTCCCTCTCTCTCTCAATCTCTCTCTCCGTCTGTGCTCCAATTCCCCCACCACAACAGAAAACACCCCCAGACCTGGAACCCTGCCACTGTATCCTGGCAACCAGTTTAAACAACAGGAAACAGACAAGGGGATTCCGTCAGTAAGGCAGTAGAAAGGAAAGCATTGAGTGGAGACAGGAAAACGAGAGAAAAACGACATGGGGTCGGGGTGGGGAGGGGGGAGATAGACCTCTCATTCAGCCAAGCCAACCCCCCGCCCCCCCCCCCCCCCACACACACACACACACACACACACACTCCTACTGCCACCAGCAACTACATTGCCCCCCCCCCCCCCCCCCCCACCAACTCCCTCTACAGTGAGATATGCCGAATGTGTATCGAACCACTGGGACCAGTTCTGCCTCCATCTCCTCCCCCTGTAGAAAGGGCCTCAGTCAGTCAGAGAGCAGCACGTCCTTGGGCAGCTCAAAGCGGGGCTATTTTTATGGATTTTATGTCAAGAGAGAGAAAATGAGAGAGAGAGACAGAGAGAGAGGGATAAAAGAACACAGAGCCCTACTTAGGCACACATTTCCAGTCAGAGGTGAAATGTTCATTGAGTTGAAAAACAACACAAGTGATGATCACACTGCAAGAATGCTGCACATGTGTGAACGCCGTAAAAGTTTGACTTTTTCACTCCCAGACAGTTTCACTTCCTCCGTCACGATGACTGCCATTGTCCTCGCCACCGAAGTATGCAGAGAAGTGTTAGCACTGCCTCGGAGTCAAGTGTGTGCTTAGCATGATGGGGACAGTGCCTTGCATAGATATGGTGGAGGAGGATTAAGGCTTGCCTCAGCTTGTCTCAACAAAGGCCTTTTTCAACAGCTTTTTTCCCTTCGGAGAGAGAGAGAGGTGTGACTCTGTAATTCATAACAAAAATGTTGGCAATGCGCAAGTGGTTGCCAGATTTCTCCTTTCAGTTTGTTTTCTTTTTCTTTTTCTTCTTCTTCTTCCTCTTCTCTTTCCCCTTCTCCGTCCCAAGAAGTCTGATAATCACGACACGATGACTCTTCAGATGCGTGTGTCGTGACGTACGACAAATTCCCTTCACCTGTTGGGTGACTCGTGGAAACTGGTTCAGAAATAACCTGGAGGAAATCTGGCCGTTTCAGGACACGGTGGCATGCCAAAGAAACACGAGAAGGAGAACGCTCGACAGAGCCTGTGGCCTGCGTCTGTGCCTGTGAGTCTTTGCAACACATGCCCTTAACGCATTAGAGAGCCAAGAATCGAAAGGACATGAATGGACGAATCTGGGCCGGGTTTCCCAGATTCGTTAAGAAGTGCTAAGAACTTCTTAGGAGCGTTCTTAGAACGTTCTTAGAGCGCTCCTAAGAAATTCTTAGCACTTAAGAGCTTCTTAACACATCTGGGAAACGCTGCCCTGCTCATTAGCTGGAGATGGGCAAGGAAGCAATGCGACTGGCCACAAGAAAAGGGAAGTCTTTTTTTTTTGACAATGGCCTGGATTTTGGATTTCTCCTGCTGCTTTTACCAGGGCTCTCCCCGCTCTCGACCGTGTAAAGGCATTTTAATGTACTTCAGCCAGACTGGAGAGCCGAGTAATAAAATACACGCTTGGCATATATGCCTTAAACCTAAATCATTATAATAGCCCTTGATGTGACAGTCATAGCCTGGGCAAGTGAAACCATCCACATACATAAGCCCGTATCATTACCAAATTTGCAACAATACTGAACTAATAAACATTTTTTTGGTGGAAAAGAAACTTGTTATAATATAATATCATCTGGTCTCAAACTGACATGTCTCTACCTTGGCCAAGAGGAGGCTGTTTCACTTTATAGTGGCTTGCCTCTTCCGGCTTTCCATAGTGTCCTCTCTACATCTTGCATGAGAGCTGGGTCGTACAGTATGTCACTCAAACCACAGTCTGTTAACGGGCGGCAGGTTTGATTCAAAGCCTCACGCAAACATACTGACTTGGTTATCCCGAGCGCATGTCGTCTGGGCAGTGGTGGACACACATGGTCACGGATTAATCGTGGCAAAGTGAGGGGATGATACATTGGATTTCTCACCCACACTGAATCTGGTGATTCACTTGTGCCTGTGCTCCTGCTCAGACAAGAAAGGTCACACTTGGCTGAATGGTTGGTTCTCCTGGCCTTGCAATGGTGATGCTGTGATTTACTTGGTTCTTGTAAGCTCACTTCCATGCCATTGGCCTTCTAATGGAGATCTTAAGATGTTTAGTAGCGCTTTCACACAGAGGTAAACATGTTTATAAATACAGTAAATAAATCATGACTCCCAAACATTGCTCGGCCTTGAAGCCATGACTTGCAGATGGCATGCTAGTTAAGATTTTACACGTTGTCTTCACTTCCTGTAAGGTACCTACAGTAGGGATATATACATACATTAGATATCTAATTAACTTTGACTTCACATATTAGAATGTAATTGATCTTCATATCTAAACAACTGCCATATACGAGGATTACAGTTAATATATGGGATGGATTTAAAGCCCCATGTTCCCGGTCTGTCCTTGACTGACTCGAATCGCACTGCTAGCAGACAGCCTTTGGAATCTGATAAGATACAGTACTTTCTGGATGAGGGATATTCGAAAGGGGAGGGGGGGGTCAAAGAAAGAAAAAAAACTGTTGCTAAACATACTGATAGGTCCAGACATGCCGTAGATAGCCCTGTTCTAGTTCTCCATGGACAGCGGAGGGCTGTGAGTGGAGAAGTATCTCTCTCTCTCTCTCTCTCTTTCTCTCTCTCTTGCGCGCGCTCTCAAAAATAGCAGCTGAGGAGAAGCAGAAGTTGGAAGATTCACGCAGCTGGCCTGCGGAGCGCAAATGAGTGGGCGATCCAGTCAGACCCCTCCAAACGATCCCTGCACCGCTACAGCTGTTCTCTCTCACCCCTTGTGATGCTCCCCTGTTGTGATGTTTCTCCCTTTCTCTTGTTGTGTACAGAACATACATACAGAAGTGATACTAGGAGGGGGGCTTTCCAATCAACAGATGTACTGTAGGCCTACCATACATGTTGAAATCTCTATAAACTTGCTTCATACATCACACGGATGTCACACATGAATGTGGCTTGAGAAGGGGTGAGCTGATCGTTTAGTAATCACTGTGCATCTTCAATAATCGGTGGTGACGTTTAGCACTTTTCTTGTTTTTATGAGTGTGAAATTCTGTGAATGTATCTGTTGTTGTCATTGTTAAGGCCTTGACTAGATAAATGCCTATGTTCAGAACAGGCTGAAATTTGAATATTTATTTTCCCCAGTGACATGTATAACTAGCATTTATTTGTGAATGTTCCCTTCCTGAAAGACATTTATTCAAACCGCTGTGGGTAGGACTATGATTCTGGACAGATTCCTAGTCAACTTCATCTGTCTCATAATTTTACTCTATTTTCCAGCGCTAGCATTCCTCGCGTCTAAACAAACAAATCACAACACCGAACTCTTGACAGCCTCCAGTTAACTTTGCTGAGGGGGCTTTGCTGTTTTACTGCACTCCGATAAAATTAAAAGAGTGTGGGGGGGCGGCTGAGCTGACCCAGAGTTGGCACGTGCAACTAGAACTTTGTGAGATTCTCTCCGTGATACATACACCTCCTCATACACAAAATGACCAAGCACATCAATCAGAGGTAACTCGGATGACCAAGGCCTGCGTTTTGTTGATGCGTCCTCTGTTGCTAGCTCTGCCAAAAGTTGTTGGTCTCCGTAAGAATAGACAAGACATATTCCTCCTGTTTGGGCCCGAGCACAGAATGAAACAAATAAACAAATGCATAAACAAACAAAACTAAGTGCTTGAGACCATTTTTGTGTATTTACACAAAAAGCTGTAATGACTCTGTGAAAATGTGCAAGCATTGTGCAGGGGAGTCATGAATCTTCAGCAGGAGACGACAAACAGCTCAACACCACTAATGCCCTCCCCATACATGTCGCTTCATTATGTGTGTGTGTGTGTGTGTGTGTGTGTGTGTGTGTGTGTGTGTGCGTGTGTTTGCGTGCATGCATGTGTGTGTGTCATATCACTACACCAGATGTAGAGAAACCATATATTAAATCTGTCAAGGAAATGTGTCATTAAATTACAGTAAAACAGTGAGAGTAATGGCGCGTGACAAACAAATATCATGTGATTTGATCATCACTTTCGACCACTGTAATCCCATCCCATGTGCCAGACTGTCACTTCTTTTTGTTACTTAAGATTCTGTAATAAATTAGTCGTGTGCAGGAAATATATCTATCACAGTTGACAGTTAACTGCTCAAACATATATAATCAAATGTACTTTTAATCACAATGTAGGCCTATAAATACTCAAATGTGTCAGTGTTTCTCACTAATTCTGTCTCATAGTGCGTGGTGGGCTTTTGTGGTAATGCATTACTTGATACTTGGCAACGAATAAGTATTTCATCGATGTGTCATTGTTCATAACATATTGTTAATTACCCAACAAGAATGTTTTTGGAGAAAGTGCTTCTAACTGAGTCAGACCAACACTGCACCACAATAACACAACAAGCAATTTGGTCTTGTTTCTCTTTTCAAATCTGAGTGTTCAGTAGGGCTGTCAACGAATATTCTAAATTCGAATGTATATTCGAATAGATTTAAAAATCTGACATTCGATTATTAAAATGTATATCCGAATGTGTAAAAATACACCCGCACCGTTCTGACCCGCACTAATCGGTGGCGTACCGAAGCAGGTGCGGGCCCTGCTGCGACCTACCTAGTAAGACCTTCTCGTTTTCCATTAAAAGTACCAATTGTCACGGATGTATTAGCTCCATTAGGCCTACATGCAATACACATTAAGGGTGACTTCAATTCTCTATGCAAAGGACCTCTGGAAACGAAGTAGTTTAGTAGTTACAGATATATAATGAAAAACACACGGCTACATAGGACCATTACATTCAAAATATATATATATTAATAGTCTGCAGGCCAGTGTAATCTAATATTACTGCATTAACATCAACTCGCATGGAATTATGGGAACACTCAATGCGCTGAAACTTCTTCAACCTTCTGCTGAAACTGCAAGCGTAGATTGCTTGCTTATAAACTCGCACTGCGCAGAAACGAAACTTAATTTATCCTAACTTATTCAACCGTGCAGAAACCAAATAAAATCATTAATATGCATACAATATCCAATAGCCTATGCGTAAATTAGGCCGTGAGCCTTTCGTTGTGCAAAATCGTCAACGATGTTCACAATATTTAATGCGCTGGCTCTCGTATTTTCAATGGACAGGATAGCTAACCCACTGAGCCTCTCCTGCCCCATGCTGCTCCTTCGGTAAGTCTTAATAAGTTAGAGTTTGGAAAAAGATCGCTCAGCTGTTGTCACAGTCACAGGCAATGTAAGAAACAACAGAGTAGTAGGCTACACACTTCACTTCCCCGAATGTGGATGTTACACTGTCGTAAATAATCTACCACCAGCAGCATTTTGGCAAGTTGAAAAATAGATGTTAGTGTTAGTTCCCCTTGCTCCTTACGCTCCTGCCACTTCTTGCACCTACTATAGTTACGCCACTGGCAGTAGCAGAGGCGCCGCTGTCTGCTTTGTGAGTGAATGCGCTCATAGGATGCGCTGCGTGAAGGATCAGGGACAGGTGACAGGAGCCGCATGAGCATTGAGCACAGTCATTATTGAAAGTTGACTTCATTGGAAGAAGGCAGAAGGTGCAGAGCCCAACTCGACCGCAGCAGAGAACGTGATTTTAACCCCCTAAAATCTTAAAAGCCATGCCTGGAAGTACAGTAGGCTACTTTTTTGTATATCGTAAGTAGCCTACTTTGGATTTTTGGAGGCGCGAAATCAAGTAGTATGCATGTAAGATACAGTTAGCATACTATTCTACCACTAGTAATGAGGTCACATTTCGAAAATGTGCACCCAAATGACCATATCATAATGTGTGGAACAGCCAAACAGCCACGTAGGCTATTGACACTTATTTTGCACGCCCGCCGCCACAAGCTCTGTCTGCAACAAGAGAAGGGGCAGCCTGGTCTCACCAAAAGGCGTAGAATGACACGCCGGTTTCTTAAGTCATTTGCCGTGTTATTTGACTCATTTCATGCTTGGCTTACAATGCCGCGCTCTTAAGCGTCCATTTCAGCAGGCCATCACGCAGAAATTAATTTCGTTCATTTGTAAGGAGACCGATCAGTGTCGTGGATGGGGCAGGCTTCAGGGAGTTCTGTCAAGCAATGTAGGCCTAGTCTACCGTATCCCTGTGTAACAGTCACCAATAGCCTAGAATCGAAACAACAACTTTTGGGATTGAAAGCTGAGGAGCTGATTAACGACGCGATGTAGCCTAACATGAAACTGAAGTCGGGTTAGCCCACTGTAAAACTTCAATTAGCCTAATTTAATAATATTTGTTTCAATCATTGAATGAAGCCTGCTATAGCCTATTTGGGACAAGAGTCACGATCTTAAATTGCTTGTAGGCTACAAAAATCTTTATCAGCACTCAACATTTGTTTGTTGTTGTTCATTTTCCGTTGTGCGCAGAGAGCTAGGTGCGCAACAAACGCGAGGGTGCGGGAGAGAGAGAGAAAGTATGTGTGTGAGTGCGAGAGAGCAAGCGAGAGTGAGGTCTGCGGTGTTGACCTTTGATTTACTTGTTTTTGAGTAGGCAATAGCCTACGCAGTGGCGGTTCTAGACTGAATTACTCCCCAGGCGAGATCCTCCACGAGCGCCCCCATGAGTGTTTTTTGACGCACTTTGCGTCAGTCGGGCTCATAGGGTTAAGCGCTCGTGCCGCCCCATACAAGATGCCGCCCCGGGCGACCGCCCGGTTCGCCCGTACCTAAAACCGCCACTGAGCCTACGTTGTCAAATATATTTATACTTAAATGAACTACCTTTTACAAATAGTTATGTCTCTTTGTATTAATTTATTAATTTATCCTGTTATTGACGTAATGCGCGTCATGGACAAAATGCGCTACCAGATATTCGAATATAATCGAATCAATCTGTTTTTCTAGAGGGAATATTCGAACGTCATTTTTGAGCAATTTTGACAGCCCTAGTGTTCAGCCACCATGTGGTGAAGGTGTTGTTCCCTTTCCTTCATTCTCTCCAGTGATCCGGGGATCAGGTATCACATTTCTTATTCTTCTAAGTAAGTGTGGCGTTTGCAAATTCAGGATGCTGATCACAAGGCTTCCAAGTGCATGTTGACTCCAAAAAGCTACAGCAGGCAAAGGGAGCACTGCCTTGTGTTCTGTCCGTCCCCTCCCCTCCCCAAGAGCGTTTATACGCTGCCCCCTCCAATGGCTTTGGACGTATGTTTGTGATTATGTGTCATGATCTCTGCTTAACTTGCCAGCTACTTTTCAGGTTCAGAGAAAACCCTGAGCTTTATAAGTTCTCCCATTCCAAATGAATTAGTCTGCGTATTATTCAAACTGTCACTAATGACATAGTCATGGGAGCACAGAGCAGATAGCAATATTTCTGTGCTGCTAGTCAGCAGCTCCCTCAGACGGGATCAGCCTCGGGCTCTCTGCCCACTTGCTTTTTAAAGGGATACTTTTATGAAATGGTGGAAAGTCGAGATTGGACTCTTCACACACTTTTTCCAACTACGGCTTGTTGCTTTGAGGAATGCCTGTCTAAACCATATTTCCCCATACTATGGGGGAAAACAAATTTCAGAGGGAAATCGAATATCCTCTAAACAACAAGGTCTGGTTTTCTAGAGAGGGAAAGTAGAATCTAAATTTGAAGGAGGGCTTGGGGTGTTTGGGGCAGTCAGGCAGACAGAGTATACATTTTACTACAGGCTACCCCTTTCAAAAAATGGTGTGGCGTTTTGGTTGACCGGCTAAACATGTTTAGGTCTGAGAAATAAAGAGAGACTAACGCATAGGAGAGGCATGAGCCTTTTCAACTGTCTCTCCGCGTTGGGATGGAATCCCTTGTGGACGAGCTCTCGCGCTGAGAGATTCCGTGTGCAACTCGGCAAGCTGGCAAGGAGGAATACGTCAATCCACTAAAGGGGGCGGCGCACTGCTAGGAGGTGTTTCCCAGCTTTAAAAACGCCGGAGACTGCCTCTGTCAAGCGCTGCGTCACATAGACAGGGAGTCACTGGAAATCTCAATTAGAAAAGCAGAGACAGCAAAACGCTCTGTATGATCTATTCCCCGTCTGTGAGACATAGCTATTCTGCTTTGGAGATTATAAGAGACCGGACCTGAGAGGTAGCCTAGTCTTTGATTTGTATGATTTTTCACAATCCTGGCGCACTGTCACCTGAATGCAACTGATAGAATCGAATCCGTCATACTAGGATACATCACTGTGCAGACCAATATTTTTTATATTCAAAGACTTCACTTATTTCCACAAAACAATTCATTCGGTTTCTTTTTTTCCATTACTCGGCTGTCAAATGCAATTAATTTAAAAGGAACTCGCATAGCCTACTAGCTGTTAAAGACTTTTTGTCGTACCCGCTCTCCGTGAAGTAGACCTGACGCAAGTTGGATGCAGGATACCAGCTGTCTCAGAGTTAACTCCAGATTCAACTTTGGACCACGTTTCCCGCCAGCCCCGGGAAAAGAATACGGATTGAATTTTCCGTCCACTATCACCACCATTATGAAGTCTGCTGAAGAAGGTCAGATTTGTTTCTATTTATCACAATTTGCAGCAGTTCAACCTGCGTACACTCATAAGGAGCCGAAGTTGTAGACTACTCATTGAAGTGCATTCACTCAAAACCGTAGCTAGGGTATGCTGTAACTTTGTTTATCAAGAAGCTACCGATACTGCAAATGTGGTAATTAAGGCAAGTGTGTTATAAGATGGGTTATCACGAACGGATGGGTCTTCCCAGGTTGTCACAAATACGTGTCCTTTTAGGCTTGTGTCTTGAACGTTAACTCATGTGTGTTGATGCTGAGGTGCAGTTACACCTACGTTTGTCTTCATCCCCAGATGTCAGACAGACCTAAGTTGTTGTGTCTATTAAAACCATATATTGTACGATAAGATAAGATGGACACACATTATCACACAATTACCCATTTTAAACTGTTCTTGCTTCTTGCGCTGTCGGAGGTGGTTATTACTGTGCTGTAGGCAGGCACAGGGTAGACTATGCAGGGTGTGTGACACATTAATAGAGTGCGCTCATCTGAACGTGACCACGACAGCAACATTAACAGCCGTGCATATATCCTGACACTCAATCCGGGAGGCCTACAGCTTCAGTGCTGATGTCATGGACTTGTGTGGAGTCGAGATTTCTCTGTCTTTGAGGTTTTTCAGCCAGCGGTCAGGGACTATTATTATTCATCGCAGCCTCTGACTTGTAAGCCTCATAATTGATTGCAGACACATGGGTGTTGGGGTTGGTGGTGTACTGTGGTGGTGGCGGCGGCGGCGATGGTGGTGATGGTGTGTGTCCTGGTGGTGGTGGAGAGATGGTGGGGGTTCAGTTGGCTGGGGAGAGATGCTTCACCACTTGGATAACCGTGCTCTGCTGACGAGTGCAGTTATCCATGCCCCCAACCCTACTCCCCCCAAAATCGCTCCCCTCCCTCCCCAAGCTCCTCAACCCACACCCCCCTTCCCCTTTCCCTCTACGCCTGCCTCCCTCTCAACCCCTAAAACTCTGTGGCAGTACAGCCAGACACTCGCAATTAACTCAACCCCCAAAACCCCAAAGCTGGGCTGCCCTCCGCATCCAGCCTACCCAACCCAACCCAACCCAACCCTACCCCAACCTGCCCTCCTCCCGCTCCAGCCTACACCCGCGCTGAGGCTCACTGGTGGTCGTATTATAGCCCAATCCCCATAGGCCGAAAAAGAAAAAGAAAAAAAAACAACGAGGAGAGGAGAGGAGAGGAGAGGAGAGGAGGCAGGAGAAAACAACAGTAAACATGTTTGTTAATGCCACTGTGTGAGGAGAGCCAAGCTGGCCTCGCTCCCAGAGGGAAGTCCGCTAAAATAAAGGGGGTGATTAGAGCCAGCACAGCACTGTTATAGCATCTTCCCTTCCTGACCTCTGTTGGGTGTTCTGAAGAAGGTAGAGTGTATTACTGTACCTAGTGGAGGAGTGAGACGGAGAGATCAGAGAGATCACAGATGGAGTGATAGCCTGAACTCTTCCGCAGGTGTATCTAGCTTGTGTGTGTGTGTGTGTGTGTGTGTCGGTGTGTGCGCGCGCGCGTATGTGTGCGTGTGTGTGTGTGTGTGTGTGTGTGTGTGTGTGTGTGCGTGTGCGTGTGTTGCTTTTTGCTTTCTTGGTTTTCAGGTGATGCAATCACGTATGGTTCATTTTGCACGTCCTTCCTTTTCCTCAGCAGAGCTGAGAGTGCAAAAGTGCTGCAAGAAAGACAAAAAGCTACAAAGTGAAACCTACCGTGGCATGCATGAATCTTTCTCTCTCTCTCTCTCTCTCTCTCTCTCTCTCTCTCTCTCTCTCTCTCTCTGTCTCTCTGTCTTTGTGTGTGTGAGTGTGTGTGCATGTCGGTGTGTGTGTGTATGTCTGTATATGTTGTGAAATATGGGTCAGTGTGGGTGTCTGAACTCTAGAAAAAAAAAAACTCCTTGTACCCTTAAAAAAGCAAAGCAAAGAAAGAAAGAAAGAGAAGAGAGAGGACAAGAACAGAAGAAAAGAGAGAATAGAGAGGAGGTGGTGACGATTGATGAGAAGATCAAACAGGAGGAGGCTGGTCGTTTGGTTAATGTCACCAGAGTGGGAGAGGAGATACACACTCCCCTGGTGTTGCCTTTGCTCAGAAATGAAAGAGGTAGTGCGTGTGTGAGAGAGAAAGACAGAAAGAGAGAAAGAGAGAGAGAGAGAGAGAGAGAGAGAGAGAGACAGATTGAGCAAAAGGAGAACAGGATGCCCTGCCTCAGTTCACTCTGCAGGTAGACGCAGAAGAAGAGAGAAAGAGAGAGAGTGAAGAGAAGAGAGAGAGAGGAGAGCAAGTGACTAGACCGATGCGCCGTGACCTCTAAGGTCTCGCACACACACCGCCATACGTCGGCTTCCGAGCCTGAGCCGCAACAATGAACTCCAGGAGAGAAGAGCCCGAGTTTGATTTCAACTATCTCTTTGAGTTCAACCAAGGAGTGCAGCCCCCCATGCAGAGAGGTGTGTGATCATCGCTGTGCTACACACAGTGGATTGCTCAGATTATTTGCTTGCACATTGTTAATGTAGATGTGTAGATTTAATAGGGCTGGGTGAGTGTGACATTTATATTTTGTTAACAAGACGCTATGGAATTATTATAATTAAAATGGTGTATATAGCGTCTGTTTTTGGCAGCTCCTTGTAGTGTGGTTTTAGAGTCATTTTTCATAAATGACAGCATAGTCTGGGTGCGTATGTGTTGCAGGCAGATAGCTACAGCTTGCAAATTGTTGTGGTCGACGAAAGTGCTGTTTGCAAAAAAAGAAAGATGTAAGTTGATATGAAGTGCACTAGTTCTCCGTGTCTGTGGAAGACTTTTTGAATGAATTGCTTTTGGATCAGAGGCCCCTTCGTAATTGAAACTGAGAGTGAATTGTCACAAGAATCAAACAGGGAAAAAGCCAGAGCGCAAGCCGAAGTTGTGCTGTGGCTTGTTTCTGGAAATAGTCTGTCACAAACTAATTTTAGCCGCTCTGCCCACGTCTTCTGTGGTGCATGACAGGTTCATCATTTCACGTGGTGTCCTGTTTGCGTAGCTCTGTGGTTAGCAAATATAGAGCGCTAGGTAGAGGGGGGAACCGCCACAATAGTGTTGTTGTGCTACAAATAGCCATTTTCCTTTTAATTGAATTAAAAAAAGAACTTGGAATAAAACCTACAGTAGGTTAAAAGTGCACATCATAGTACACTTCCTCAAACTGTAAAATTAACATGAATTTGAATATTGAGGGCTGTGTATTCCCTTGTAAGAGTGTGTGTTCTTGTTTATTTGATATACATACCATAATATAACCATAGCCATAATTACTAGCTGAGGTTTACACATTGATTTGGCAACATTTCTTCAGCTATGAGGTTAATACACGGTGGCAGCTTAATATGGTATTAATATGGTTTTGATTTTTTTAACTTGTATAAAATGTGTGTGTGTGTGTGTGTGTGTGTTTGTGTGTGAGGGTGTGTCTGTGTGAATGTATGTGTTTTAATGTAAAAATGTGTGTGTGAATGAATGAGAAAGAGAAGAGGATCTCCATCCACACACAAGGGTGTGTTGTGCTTTAGCAGATGTAAACTCTGTGATTCAATCAGCCCGCTACCTTGCAGGCATGCAAAGTGCTGTCAGCTGTACGCATGGGAGAGCTCTAATTCACTCACTGAGTGGGGCTATCAATCAAGCTCCGTATCTGTCACAAACACACACACACACATGCACAGTGCACACGCACACGCACTTACACACACATTCAGTACACACAGACACACACACAAAACACACACACACACTCACTCGCAAACATACAGATACACGCACGCAAACACACACCTACACACACACACACACACACACACACACACACACACACACACACAACACAGCAGCAGTGTATCCTCCTCCTCACCACACTGCGCCCCCCCACATTTCGCTGTCTCCACATCTCACGTTTGCACCAGCTCTAGCATGTGGTCTGTGTCTGTTTTTCAGTATGACTTGGGCTCTGGGTGCACTTCTGTCAGAGATGCGTGGTTTGGATAAGTGTGTAATGTGGTGTTGCACTCACAACTCTGGGTTAGAGCTTGATATGTAAAATAGATTGTTGTTTTGTAGACATATGGTGACGTTATCCCTGTGTGTGTGTGTGTGTGTGTGTGTGTGTGTGTGTGTGTGTGTGTGTGTGTGTGTGTGTGTGTGCTTTGGCTCCATAGATGCCTTCAACTACACTCCGAACGTCAGCCTGTCCCTGCCGCTCGGCATGGGCAACCCCTACCTGGCCAACCAGTACCACAACCTGCAGACGAGCCCGGTCATCTCGGTGACCTCGTGCCAGCAGAGCGGCTACTCCATGCACGAGGACGCCGTGGCCTCGGGCTACTACCTGCGGCCCAACGGCGCGCCGCCGCTCGAGAGCCCGCGCATCGAGATCACCGCCTACGGCCAGTTCGCCGACGACGAGGTGGAGGAGAGCGGCACGGCCGACCCGGCGGTCAACGCCAAGCAGCGCAACGTGGTCAACTCGGTGGTGACCCTGACGCTGCCCAACGCCGACGGCTACCGCGACCCCAGCTGCCTGAGCCCGGCCAGCAGCCTGTCGTCGCGCAGCTGCAACTCGGAGGCGTCGTCGTACGAGTACTACAACTACGACGTCTCGCCGCAGAACTCGCCCTGGCAGTCGCCGTGCGTCTCGCCCAAGGGCTCGTCCTCGCTGCTCTCGTGCCCGCACGCCTCCATCGCCATGGCGACGGCCGGCGTCATCGGCGGCTCCACCTCTTCGCCCACGCGCCACTCGCCGTCCAACTCGCCCCACGCCGGAATCGCCCACAACAACAACGACGACGGCGGCGGCGGCTGGGGGAACGGGAACGGGAACGGAAACGGAGTGCCGCGCAACGGAAACGGCGGCTCTCGGCCGAACTCTCCGTCGTGCGGCGTCACCGCCGGGAAGAGGAAGTACAGCCTGAACGGCGCCCCCTACAGACAGCCCTCGTACTCGCCCAACCAGTCGCCCGTGCCCTCCCCGCGCGGCTCCCCGCGCCTCAGCGTCGCCGGCAGCGACGACTCCTGGATGGCCTCCAACACCAACCAGTACACCAACTCCGCCATCGTGGCCGCCATCAACGCGCTGACCACCGACGGCGTGGTGGACCTGGCCGAGGGCATCCCCGTCAAGTCGCGCAAGACCACCGTGGAGCACGGCCCCGGCATGAGCCTGAAGGTGGAGCCCAGGGAGGACGAGCTGGGCCCGGGCGGCGGAGGAGACCTCTGCCAGGAGGACTACAACGGCACCGGCGCCGCCACCACCCGCCTGCCCTTCAAGAAGGAGAGCTACTGCACAGGGTTCCTGGACGTGCCCCCGCATCCATACTCATGGTCCAAGCCCAAGCCATACCTCAGGTACAGCATGCTGCAACACGTGCACGCACACGTGGACACACACACACACACACACACACACACACACACACACGCATATACACACACACACACACTTATGCCATAATTATCATCATCATCATCATCACATACAAATTACTCATACATTACATGCACAAATACATGGCATGT
>NC_084999.1:10252962-10272962 GCF_963854185.1 Sardina pilchardus | reverse complement strand
GGGCCTCGGCGTGCTTGGGGCCTGGGTGTTGAGAGGGTCTGGCTGGCCCAGCTCTGTGGCTTGTCTCATACTCAATCAGTATCACTGCCTCTGTGTGTTTGTGTCGGTGAGGAAGAGTGCTGCTGGATCAGGTCGGATAGAAAGGGGGATTTTTCCCCCCCCTTCTCCTCACCACACACGCACAGAGAGAGGGTGCGTTTCATGCAGCGTTTATACGTCCTCCCTCGCTCCTCGATGCCTCGATCCTCACTGATCTACATAAAGAATGATGGGGGGAAAACAATGGGATAGTCTATCCAGTGTTAGTTATAGATCAGTGGGAACGCCCCTCGAGGATCGAGCATCGAGGATCGAGGAGGCATGATGAGACGCACCCAGAGACACACACACAGACACACACGCACACTCACACACGCATACACACACACACACACACACACACACACACAGTCAGACAGTCACAAACACAGACACAGACACAGACACACTCACACATACACAAACGGTGAAGCAATGAAGAAAGGATCTATTTTGGTGTGCTGAAGTGCATCACACCTCCGTTTATGGCTGTGTGGTAATTCATTCAGCCCTGGATGGCAATATTGCAGTGATTCAGGGAAAAGGAGGAGGGGGGTCGGGGGGGGGTCATAAACACCGGCTTTACTGACGCACGTCTCCTGTCCTACTCACATCGCATGCATTTCTCAGCTTTTACTTTTACTTGGCCTGATTTAATACCCCGACGATTACGCTTTGGGTGAAATATCTTGGGGCTGTCGTAAGACTCGAAGCGCCACTGAAACTGAGCCAAGCGGTGAAGTTTGTGGGTAGACAGCAGTAGCTAGCGACTGCTGTTCTCGGTTTGGGTTATACACTCACAGCTTCTGAAAGAGAGCAGACAAAGAAAGAGAGAGAGAGAGAGAGAGAGAGAGAGAGAGAGAGAGAGAGAGAGAGAGAGAGAGAGAGAGAGAGAGAGAGAGAAAGACACACACACTCACAGGGAAGCAATGACAGACTGTGTGAAATAGTCGAAGAGAGCTACATTGTGGAAGACAGAAAGTAAAGACTCGCAGATTGCTGAAGCTCCTTTCAAGTCCTCTAATCATTTCTGCCCTGTGGTTTGCAATGAGACTTCTCAGATCTTTTTTTGTGTGTGTTCGAACAACGTGGCCGCCCTGAGGCTTCAATTTCAAATCCATCTCTACCTCCTATTCTCTCTCTCTCTCCTGAAATCAGCCTCCCAAATGCCACCGTACCTCTGCTTGGAGTGGAGCGGGGGTTGTGTGTGTGTGTGTGTGTGTGTGTGTGTGGTTGTGTGTGTGTGTGTGTGTGTGTGTGCTGGGGGTTCCAGTGAGGTCTCAGTGCTCAGAGGTAATGAGAACCAGCCGCGGGGTGGGCGCAGTCATGGGGAACAGTGGGCAAGTGGAGCGACTGATACTGGAGGAGGAAAGAGAGAGACGACAGAGAGAGAGAGAGAGAGAGAGAGGGAGAGAGAGAGAGAGACGACAGAGAGAGAGAGAGAGAGAGAGAGAGAGAGAGAGAGAGAGCGCCGGTGAGGGCACTGGAGTCAGCGGGCAGACAGGGAGGCAGGGAGACAGCTGGGGCCCAACATGGCCTCCGTTCCCCTCGGCAACCCCCCCTCCGAGACTTTCTGCTTCCTGCTGATTAAGGGCCCAGGGGCCCCCGCAGTGGGCCCTGGTGGAGGTGGTGGTGGTGTGGGGGTGGCGGTGGTGGTGGTGGGGGTGGCGGTGGTGGTGGTGGGGGTGGTGGTGGTGGTGGTGGTGGAGGTGGTGGTGTGGGGTGGTGGAGGTGGAGGTGGTGGTGTGGGGCGGTGTGGTGAGGTGGGGTCTCAAAGCTCGTCTGGTGCCAGTTCGTCGGCTCCAGGGGGACTCGCCGCTTCACTGCTGATGTCATCTCTGTTGAGGAGCTCATCCTTCAAGAGCACTCCCCTTTGACAGCTCCAGAAGCCTCCTGATGCTCCCCACGTCCTCCTCCTCCTCCTCCTCCTCCATTGCCACGTCTCAGAATGCTCCAAAACACCGGACCCCTTCTGTTTCCATTCATGGTTGGACGGGCACCGCGCTCGTGACGCTCGTCTTTCTCCGTTACCGTTCTGCTTGGTGGCGACAACGCAAAAACAACAACAACAACACGACTGTCACAAACACTCAACGCCGTTGGCTTCATCGCACCGCACTGGCAACAAGCCGAGACGCCGTCGCTTGCGTTCTTTAGCGATAAGCAGCTGCCGCTTAATTGTCCGGTTGTTATTGTTTTCTTGCTCGAGGAGCAAGCTCAGATGAAAAGCCCCCCCCCCACCCCCCACCCCCCGCTCCCGCTCTTTGGCTGCTGGGTGCCCCCCCCCTCCCCCCGGGCCTTCCCCCCCGCGCCCGCTCTTTGGCTTCTGGACGGCCCTGACTGCACATTAGTTATCACAGGAGTTCAGAGGCCCGCTGATGTGGTAATGAGCAGAGGTGTTTTTCTAACCTCAACTCTGCCGGCCGACGGCAAACACACAGTCTCCCCTTTGTTTAGGAACACCCCCCCCCCCCCCACACACACACACACACACACACACACCACACACATGCTGCTGTGTAGGGCTGACATGACCACGAGAGGCTCCCCACCACATGGCTCCTACTGGTAGGATGGAGACGCTGTCCACACTATCTGAGTGATGGACAGACAGACAGAGAGAGAGAAGGAAAGAAAGAGAGAGAAAGAGAGATGGAGGGTTAGACCTGGAAAGTTGAAAGCAGCATCCAGATTTGTGGATGACCACCACTCTGTGGACGCTCTTTTTTTTTGCAAGCCAACCCCATTCCACCTCTCCCGCTAGTTTGTTTTCCGGATCTTTCCTTCACTCTCTCGCCGTCAAAATATCCGTGAAACCCCCTTCGCCCCGGAGTCTGCCTGCCTTCTGCGGTGGTGACGCCATGCCGCCACGACCCCCTCTTGCCACTTTTCCAGTTTACCGGCTCCTGTTGACCGCACTCGAATTACGGGGGTAACCCATACCCCCCCCCTCGTTGGTCTATGGAACCGCTTCCCCCTCTCACCACAGTTATGTCCAGCATCTACACGGGTGGTTTTCAGTCACATGCCTAAGATGCGTCAAGGTCTGCTATACCTTCAATCAGAACCACCATGTCATGATTGATGGGTTTTTCCGAAGAAATTGATATTAAGTAGTATAGCCTCAAATAGAAGTGTGTAGAATTAAGTTGTTTTTCTTTCTTTCTCTCCTTCTTTCCTTTTTTTCTGTCTTGACTTTTCTGACTTTCTGTCTGTCTTTCCATCTTTCCATCTGGTTCGGTAAACAGAAGGGTATGATTAGAACAGACGAGCTCAGGACGACTATCAACAATTGCAGCTCTATTTCAAGCAATGGTGACTAGCTAGCATCAAAAACAACACTTGTTAAAGGCTAATTCACATTATTCCGTTTGTCAAAATACCGTTTTAAAAACGAATAAGATCTCTGCCGCACAATCGCATTTGCGGTGCCAAAATCGTGTCTGCACAGGACACCTGAAGCGCAGATCACGAGGCCTTTCGCTCAAATCACATGTCCACTCATGTAATTGTCACCATTGTAAAATGCAGAATTTAACTGCATTACAGATGCTGCCAAAGACAGCATGGTCAATAAAGCTTGTGTTTCATTCTCCATGTTGCATTCAGCGCTGGCTGGCTGGTAGTGGAAGCTGAAGTGAGTCATGGAGAAGTATACTGACAAGGTCCAATCACGAAGGGAACATGGCTGTCTACGTCATTGTTTTCAGACAGGATTTTGCTGTACATGCCTACATCTAAAACACAAAATCGGGAGGTTTTTTTTTTTTTTTTAAATGAATACAGGGGTGACAGCGATTTCCAGAGCTCGAAAGCACCGGAGAAGTGTAGATGGGATTCAGAGCAAAAACGGAATAGTGTGTGCCTGTAGCCACTGCAGAGTATGAAAGCCATTGTGGCATGAACTGCATTGGAGTGTAGTAACCAGTCCTCAGGGGTTCGTCTGTCACACATAGCTCCCCCTGTTAACTAAAGGAAAATAAAAAGGCATTGCTCAGGCCGTGGCAGTTTATCCAGGATGGCGTCCAGTGCTATATGAGGCTGGGCGCTGGAGGTGCTGTGGACAGGTCTTGACTCGAGGCCTTGTTTATCTGGGAAGAGCTGCCTGTGCGTCATGCGTCATGCGTGTGGCGACCTTACCAAGTCCTCTCACCACCACCGCGGCTCTCGCCTGCCTGCCCTCACACAAGTCAGACTGCTTGTCAGGCTCTAGGAGTCCTACTGGTCAACGAGTAGTAATGTAGGTCTCCACATACTCTCCAGCGAGGAAAGCCACTGGGGTGGTTATTAGCGCCACTGGAAAAGCCAGAGAGGAGAGGAAACGATCAGAGACAGTTCAGAAAGTCACTTGAATTTCCCCTTAGGGGTCAATAAAGTATCTATCTATCTATCTATCTATCTATCTATCTATCTATCTATCTAGTTATATTTTGTTTAGGTTTAGATATTTAGAACAGGGACACTGATTCAAAAAAACATAAATGAACAATGTCCAAATAAAAAAAGTTATCTCTGGCTTTGATACTCTTCTACCAGTAATATAACATATTAAGCGTAACCAGGGAATATAGCCAGGGTGTCCTGGAGGACTCCTGTGGTTGGTGTCCAGAGGGATTACGTCCCCCCATGCAATCCCCACACGCTCTGTGTCCCACCTAGACCCCTCCAAAATATGGTCCTCTCTTTAAGGGGCTTCCCTTACTCATGACCTTGGTATCGTCAAACCACTAATTGCAGCCGAAAAAGCAACTTTAGACGTGGTACAAAATGACTGCATTTTCACTGGTTTGAGGTGACGACCACAGATTTATGAGGTAAGACATTGGTGGCTCGCGTTTATATCGGGGGGTAAAAGAGAAATCCTGTGTACTGCATGCACAGCCTAAATTTTTTTTTTCCTTTCTTGTTTTTTTTCTCTCTTCTTTTTTTTCAGAAGATTTTTTCGGTCTGTAGCTTTTGGCAAATGATTTTGGTCACAATCCGTTCCCTTTAAATCTATCAATTTATACGGAGCTTCGACTTTTCTGGTCTAGACATTGGCAGTCGCCAGAGACTAGGGCCTCTGTGTGACATAACATTCGGTTTTAGTTATACTTTAATTCACAACAAAGGACTAGAGCCACTTTGCCGCTCGCTGAACGTGTGCCTTTCATAACTTCCCGGGCCAAGTATAATAGTGTCACACACACACACACACACACACACACACACACACAGACACACAAATGTGGTTATGGCTGTGTATACACTAAACTCCAAAGGGAGAAAAGAGGGAGGGATAATCAAATAAGTCTGGAGCGAGAGAGAGAGAGAGAGAGAGAGAGAGAGAGAGAGATGGCATGGATGAGTGTAGATTTAATTTGGTACAGCGAAGCCTCGCTGTGTGACTGTCAGCACTTGGGAGTGAACGTGATAATCGTCTGAGTTCCCTACCCCACCATCCGTGCTCCTCCTCCCCCATCCTACCCTGCGCCACCCACCCACACACCCACCCATGGCTTCTGCCTCCTGCCTCCCAAAAGTCCCTCCTCTTCTACGCCACGTGGAGCTCAAGTCATGACATTCCTCCACACTTAAAAGATGGAGGGAGAAACAGAGAGAGAGAAAGAAAGAGAGGGAGAGAGAAGCCTCACGAAGACTTGTGCGTTACAGGCAGCCTTGAAACAGTTGAGAGCGTGGAGCTCGTTGGACGGTCGTTCGTTCCCTGGCATCTGTGGAACGGCACGCACTAAAACCAGCGCACCTGGGCAGGGAGAGCACATCCAGATGCACAGGCCTTCGAGCTCCCCTCAGGAGCCAGCGATGGGGGATGCATCAGCGTCGTAAACCAATAACGCAGATTACTGCCCAATCATAAAACAGGCACAATAACATCACTTTCAAATATTTTCATCTGTGGTCATCATTTCATCATAAACGAGAGATGAGAAAGCGGAGATAGGCCATCAGTGAGGCAAACAGATATGGTTCATGGTGAAGTTGATTGATGAGGCTATTGCTTTTATGTTGACTGCTGCAAAAAGCATCGCAGAGCTCAGATATGTCTTTAGCAGTTTTAGATATTCCGTCCTGACTGTATTAGCCATCAGTGAAAGCACACGAAAAAAAAACAAAAAAACAGAATTTCATGCACCATCGTAAAACTGTAAGCCACTTACAGTAGAGCATATACTCAGAGGAAAGAGGAAGAGAGAGATAGAGAAAGAGAGAGTGAGAGATCAACAGGTGTTCTGTAGCATTGTTGGTGTCGTTTTAATTTCATTTTCGTAAAACCCCGCATTTGCTACACCGCCGCTTCCAGGAGCCGGATAAAAATACAGACAAATCGTTTGCCATTGCAGTTTGGGAAGGGGGAGCGTACGTACGCACGCCAGCTACTGCCGTCACAGTGTGTGCAGATGAAGAGAGCGGGAGAGCGGGAGAGAGTGCAGGTCACCGGAGCACATATGGTAAAGGCATCGAGCGAGGTAGCCCAGGGGAGACAAACCCACGTTCCTTTACTGTCGGGAAGACCAGCGTCACTGAGGGTTGCCTGACCTCATTAATCACTTCCTCTCCAGTATGAGGTCACCCTCGGCTTTGAATGGGGCCGCCACCGCCATTACCCCATGCCTGGGGCAAAATGGCTGAAAATGACCCCCCTCTTTCCTTCTTCAGTCGAGGCTCCTGTGGCCGCTCGCTCCTGTATAGAAGAGCTGAGGTAATGGTTTGGAGGTCACGGTGAAATAGGGGAGAATTGTAGATAAGTACAAAGCGTTGGAGGACACGGATTTAGTAGCACAACCGGCCATGAAAAAAAGCAGTGTTTTATTAAAATATCACACCGAGCGGAAACAGCATGCCATTTTATGGACCGTTTTCAGATTTTTAAGCGTATGCTCAAATCATTAGAATGTAAAGTAACCAGTTCTTTCTTAACGCTCTCTCTCTCTCTCTCTCTCTCTCTCTCTCTCTCTCTCTCTCTCTCTCTCTCTCTCTCCGTCTCCCACTGGTTCTTGTGTAAGTGCCTGGTAGCATGTGGGCCTCCAGATAATTGGGTCTGGTGACACTCTAAGTAAAATATAATAAGCAAAGCGGGTCTGCTAGTGAGATCACCTCAAAAGATGAAGTGCTCTCTGGAGAGAGCCAGGACTTCAAGAAGCTCCTGACCCCGACGTAGCTCGCTGATGACTAGCATGTGTGACGAGCGCTCAGGTCAAGACAGCTGTTGAGCTATTTGAGAAAGTGTAGGGGGGTAGGCTGGGGCCTGGGGGATAGAGGAAGGGCAGAGGAAATGAAGGAATTGACATGATAATTGACCATACTTTTGTCTATTTCTAGTGTACATATTGTCCCTTTCATCTGTCCAGTTCACCCTGTTGTTGACTATTTGACGTCCTCTAATTGTAATCTGATCCATTTCCTCATGCCTTGATTCATTGGTGCTCTCAGTGCAGTGTAATTTTCAATACCAAAACTTAATCCGTTGGAACTGAATTGGCCTTAATCATGATGACACGTTGAGACCAACTAAACAGATCATTTTCATTTTAATCGGCCACAGAGATGACCAGTCAATACAAGACATCGCTCTATTATCTGATAAGACATTGAATCACTTGGCACAATCAAATGTATTTCATTTTTTTCGCAAGAGGACAACAGAAATGACCGATTGCAACAGGCACAAATTTCCAATGACGCCATGTATTGCCCCCACCCCCTAAAAAGAAAGAAAAAAACACATGCTCACACACTCACACACAAACACACACATGATATACTCCCTCTCACACACACACACACACACACACACACCACATCTCACCTCCCTCCACCCTCAAAACCCTGACCCCCTCACAGAAGCAATTATAAACCCATTAATCAGATTATGTCATAGGTTACATATGGCCTGTGTTCTGTTATGTGACTCAATCTGTTAAATAAACACTGGGCCTCATATTTGGTTTGACAGACCCACTGTTTCACTTCGCCACCAGATGAAAACTTCACAAGATAGCAGATTTGAAATGATACGCTTGTATTTAGAGATAATTGAACAATTTTGTGGGATCTTTTTTTTTTTTTCGCTTCAGACGGATCGTGTTTAGATAGAGCGATATTATGTATGAGGTTTTTCTTTTTCACATCTCACATGTGGTTCAATGACCCAGCCGTATTGAACCCTTGAGGTCCATCTCGTCCCATTACAAAGGTTTACTTTTCATGTTGAATGTTCCGAGCAGAAGCTTTTGCCCGGCCATTTTTTATCTCTCAAAAGGCAGCCCCCTCTTCAGGGAGTCCTTTCGTGTGCCCACACACATGCCTGAGAAAAAAAAAAAGAGGCTTCACCCGGTCGAGTGGGAACATTCGCTCTTTGCTAACCAGGAGCACTCTCCAGGGCTCGTGCTGCTCCGCAGTTCAGCGTTTCCCTTCAGTGGATTTCTGGATGTCGACCACATCAAGCCGAAAAGAGAAAAAAAAGAAAGAAAAAAAAAGAAAAAGAAAAATGAGTTCAACCCTCTTCTTTAAAGTGTGCTGTAGTTCTTCTTTTTTCTCTTAGGCTTATTGTGAGTGGTGGTGGTGGTGGTGGTGGTGGTGGTAGTAGAGCTGGCCAAGAGTAATTTAATGCCCCAACAGTTCTTGGTTAAGAGGTCTCCCAAATACTTATTTTTTCGTTAACAGCATATTTCAAACTTTCAAGCACCTCCACTGGAATATTAATGTTTCTAGTGAAACTTTTTTGGGGAGTTGTTAGATGAAGGAGGATGTTGGCAACATTGGTCTTCACTACTCTACTGCACAGTACTGTGAGCAGGAGTGAGCTTTGGCCCCTGGGGATAAGAAGTCTGGGTGTTTTGTATGTGTGTGTGTGTGTGTGTGTGTGTGTGTGTGTGTGTGTGTCTGAATATGTCTGGAGAACTTGTTTTTTATGTTTTTTTTTTTTTCTTTTATTGGAGAAAAGTAGCCATTAATGGTGGCCAGTGAGGAAGTGGTACCTGTTTGATGTTCTGGTTCTGATACTTTGCCGGGTCTTTCATCTCAGTATGACGCCGTCGCTGGCACCGGGCCAGAGCTTCATAAGCCTTAATGAAAATCATAATGCATGTTCATTTCCATGTCAAAAGAGGCCCGAAGGGGAGCTCTCTGGACGCCATGCATGCGAAGGCTGGAGAATTGCTGATGCGCTGAAATCAGGCGCAGACCACTGCCTTGTTGACGCAAGGCTCTTTGGCATCGGAACTGCTAATCGATAGAAACCTTATTTATATGCATGACTTTTATTGTGACCACTAAAGTCACTGTATACCAAAAACAATTTTCAACTCACTCGTTATTCATTTTAGTCCCTCATTTATATTCACCAGATTCGTTTTCATACCAAAACGTTTTGAATTATTGTTACGTAAGCTTGTTTGTTTTTTGTTTTTTGGATTGTGTGTCATACTTGATCAGCATTTTCATGTCCAAACCCTTAGCGTTTAGATTTTGCCTTTATTAGAAATTTATTGAGCAGTCGTAGAGTTTACATCAGAGATTTATTATTTTTCAAATAATGCTGACGACGTGAAACCCCAAGTCCATAAATGACTTTATCAATTAGACCTGAGGCTAGAGTTCTAGCAATTTCCACTAACTTAAAAAGATCTAGATCTGGTGTGGCGTTGGAAGCCATAGATAAATAGCTTCATTTAAGTTTTAGTAAACGTCACAGACACACTGCAACGTACATGCACGTCGCTTGTGTATTCCTTGTTAATTATGTCACATTCCTGCTGACAGACCTTAAATGATCGTTTTGGTTTCTCCTTCTGTCTCGAAAATGGTCACTTTCCATTGAGTCAGTGTCTGCCGCTCCCCTGGATCTCCCAGGGCACTTTGCTTTTTTATGGCCACAGCGAAATTTTAATGAACAGCGACGAGATGGGGAGCCAGCCGCCCCCCCTCTCCTCCCCTCCCCTCCCCCCGCCCGTTCTTTACTCCCTGGCTTGAGAGACCACTGAACTGCACCGTAGACGGTCCCAAAAAGATCTGAACGTTTTTATTTTTTTTCGGTTTACCCTAAGGGGAAGTGGGGGGGGGAGGGTGGCTTTTAAAAATGCCTCCCTATACAGTACTAGACAGATTTGAATGCAAGGACACACAGGCATGGTCTCCAACTCAACCAAGAAAACAAACAAATAAAGCCCCTCAACGGAAGTTGGGGGCAGAGAGAGGAGTATCATTAGAGCAGGAGAACTCTTAAGTGCCTGATGTGTGTTCAATAATTAGCCCCCACCCCCAAACACAAAGCACCATCCCCACCCCCAAATCCCTGCCTCTCCTCTCACTAAATGAGGATGATTGCGACGTTAAACGTGGGGGTCTTTTTGTGAGCCGACGGAAAAGGTGTGTCTCTCTCTCACCTGGTGTTCCTCTTTGTTCCCCTGCCAGCTGTACGGCTACATGGAGAGCGAGCCGCTCACCCTCCAGCTGTTCATCGGCACGGCGGACGACCGGCTCCTGCGCCCGCACGCCTTCTACCAGGTCCACCGCATCACCGGCAAGACCGTGTCCACCGCCAGCCACGAGGTGCACCAGAGCAACACCAAGGTGCTGGAGATCCCCCTGCTGCCCGAGAACAACATGCGCGCCATGTGAGTACACCAAAGCGCCAGACACTTAACACCACAGCACTACATGCCATATCTGCCATCAACACTTGTAGTAGCAAAGAGAGTTTTAAATAAAGGGCTTAGGCCTCTAGGCCTCCGTTAGGACCACAAGAGATGCACAGCAGATAAAAAAGAGCTTGAGAGAGAGAGAGAGAGAGAGTGAGAGAGAGAGAGAAAGAGAGAGAGAAGCGAGAGAGAGAAGCAAGACACAATGTTATATTTTTTGCGTTTTTATCTCCTGCATATTTCTTCCATCTTCACAGTGAACAAGCATCCCCGTAGTTGCATCATGAACCTTGTGCTTTTACGTTTTTTAAGCAGTGGATTTTGGTCTAAATTCTTTCCGCTATGATAGCATCAGACCTTTATTCAGTAGCCAGGGGTGTCAGAGTGTTGAAATATCCATCAGTCAAAAAGGCAAACAAATAAGAAACAAAGTTGGGATTGACCCTATAGAAACCTGACATAAAGGAGGCAACACATTTTTATTTGATTTTTTAATAAAGGCACAGACGATGGAGAATAGATTGAGTTATAGAAATAACACTAAACTTAATTCATGCCACAAGTAGATATATTGTTGAGATTCAAAAGATGACTTTTATTTTCTTTGCTGGCTTGAGCACACCCCTAAATGAAATGACTCGGCGTATTCTTGGCGAATCTGTGGGTTGGCGTGTGTGTATGGGGTGGGTGTGGCAGGAATCTCAACCTTTTTTCAGTAAAGATACAAAGAACAAGATAATGCCAGCACTCGCCCACACAACAGTTTGCGGAATGGGGGGGGGGGGGAGACACCAAAAAAGAGAGAAAAGAAAGATGATAAGGATGTCATTGCCTTTCTTGGTCTTGCAACTACGTGCCAGATGAACTGATAGACCTTCCCTCGATGTGGGCCTTGTCAGATCACTAAAGTCTCCTGGAGGTTCCCACCCTATAAATCCTTCCGCCTCCCCCTCGCACTTCTCGCTCACACACACACACACACACACACACACACACACACACACACACACACACACACACACACACACACACACACACACACATACACACACACACACACACACACACACACACACACACACACACACACACATGGTGCGGTAAATTGCAGTGCATTTCATGCTCACAGAAGCCCTAGACTCTCCCCTCCAGCCAGGAGCCACCTCTCCCCCGGAGGAGCAAGGGGGCTGCGATCTGTGGGGAGCCCCAGCAGCAGCTCTCCTGTCTGGGCTTCAGTTCCAGCCACAATGGGTCTGCTGGCCTGGAGCCCAGCGACGTGTGTCAGGGAGATGGCGTCGAATCCTGGAGAGGAGTTACATAACCTCCCTCACCTCTGTGTTCTGTTTCCCTTTTCCCTTTTTTGCGTGTTTTCCTTAGGTGAGACAGTCTTTGTCTAAGAATGTTGGCCATACTCTGAAAGGTTTCCGTGAAATAAGATATATGTTTTCTTTTTTTTACTTTTTTTGTGATTTGTAGAAGAGTTACAGGCCCCTCTCTGTAGAATAGAGTCATATCTTAGACTGTAACAGATTGAGAGTTATACTGCACAGCCACCGTTTGCTGCATTTGCACTCGAGTTCAAGTTTGAGGAACTTAAATCTCAATCTCGCTCGCCCTTCTCTGCTGATGGTGTAGCCATGGATGGTGTCATTGGCACTTGGCGTTGTGAAAGCTCCAATTGAAACAGCAGGGTAACTTGAGCAGAGAGCCATGGGAACATTATAATGTCACAGTAAATTTGGGAGTGAAAGAGCCTTTCGTGTCTTGCTTCTCTCTTTCTCTTTCTCTCTCTCTCTCTCTCTCTCTCTCTCTCTCTCTCTCCATCTCCTGTGCCAGCTCAGGAAGGTGTAGGCTGGAGTTCTCTCCTAGCAATGAGCGAAAGGTCGTGCCCTGTGGAAGGTCGCTGACTGACTTTTTCCACTCAGCTGCAGAAGAGGTCAGGGATGCTCCACTGTCTGTCCAGAGCATGTCCTCTGATTGATGGGGGGAGTCGAGAGGGCTTTCCCGTCAGCCCTGCCCCCCCCATCCCCCATCCCAACACCCGACCACTTCTACCTATCCTATCCTCCCTTCACTGAAGAGATCTGGATTTTTATTATTGAAGAAAAAAAAGCTGGTTTCTGTGGAGTCGGTTTTCTGCACAAAAATAAAATGTGCCTCTGCCTTAGCATTAGGATTTCTTTTTGGGGATTTCAGATTTATTATTTATTATTTATGTTATCTTAAATACAACCTGATCCTCCAAAACAACCTACTCTGGAGTCAAGGAAATGACAACACTTTGTGCAGAATGTGTTGGCTAAGCATCTTCAGCAAGCGCATCCACTTTGAAGGTAGCTGTCTTTGGAAACCAGTGATCATTTGATATACAGCTCTTTAAATGACACAAGAATGCTGCCGTGGCCTGTTACATACCACACGACACACCACAGTGCAATCATAGAAACCTCCAAATTAGCGGCTCTCAAGCCAGCAAATGACTAGGCTGCATCTGCCCTGGCTTCCCAATTCAACACAACATCATATTTAATGATAGCACTACAACATACAACATTTGTAGTCCCTGTAGAACTACAATTAGCATGCCTTTATTTTCATTGTGCAGTTGCACTAAACCAAATGTACTGCGTCTCCCTGAGCAGTAGTACATACAATGTAAACAAGACACACGCACACACAATCCTCCGATTGATTCAACATACTCTTCAAATATGCATATTTTATATATTTTTAAAACAATTTGCTTTACATTATAGCAACAGAAATAGCCAAAAAGGCTCAGTGTGTGGCTATGGAACTCTAGTGTAGGAATTACCTTTGACATTAGCTCAAACAAGCCAGGAAACTCGTTCGAAGGTTAAAGGCCTGTCAAACCAAATTGTCAACAAACCGTTCTGTAGTCTCATGGAAATATGGTTTCGCCCACAACGCAAACAATCAGATATGTGAAATCTGCACTTCTACCTGCAAGATTCTCCAGAATGATGTGCTGATATACAAAGGAAACCTTTATTGGATTCCACTCACCCTACAGTATGACAAAACTGGGGCCTTCTCATGTGTTTGTTTTGAATGCAACAAAGCATTGGCAGTGTATGACCATTCATACACTCATTCAAAGTGTGAGTTTCTTTTATTTATTCAAATTTTACTGACCAGAGTGGGGGAAAAATAGATTTGTGTAAAACTTGACATTTACCATGTTCCAGGAATGTTGCCCGAAATGCTCGCATGTAAAATAACTGAAATGCCAAGTCCTATCCCATATGTACTTCCCCACTTTTTTACCAGCTAGGCCTTAGTTTTATTTAATTTCATGAAAGGCCAGTCTGAAAAGTGATGCCTTTTTCCATTAAGAGGTCCCGCAAAGGAAAATCCCCAGACAGAGAGAGAGAGAGAGAGAGTGAGAGAAGGAGAGAGAGAGAGAAATAGGGCATTGCAAAAAAACATTGCTGCTAAAAATGTCAACGGTTATTCAAGTCGAAACTGTGAATGTTTGAAAAATGACACAACGTGTGAGTCTTGAAACGAACGACATGGCACAGCAATGCGCGGAGGGGAGGGGGTAGAGGAGATGGAGCGAAGCGGGACTTCAGACGGGAGACAGACGGGGGGGTTAAAACGCTGGACGGGCGGAGGAGAGTGGGTGTGAGAAAGCCGGCGTCCGCCAGTGGAGCCCTCTCCAGTGGAAACGAGCGATCCACCAGGGGCTCCGCGTCCGCGCGCGCCGCGCCACATTATGCGCAGTTCCGCCCGTTCGCTCGCTCGTTCACGCGTTCGGAAACAAAGATGCTGCACACTCCTTTTTTTTTTGCTTTTTGAATGGGGTTGTGGGATTGGGGAGGGGGGGGGGGGGGGGGGGCGGGTTGGAGACGGCGGGGGCTTTGATCCCAGACACGATCGCGTGTACGAGAGGCAGCGCCGTCACGTTCGGGGAAAACCGCTGCTCAGCATCAAGTTGCTCTTGTCAGATTGGGTCCCGCAGAAGAATGTGAACGAGTCCTCTTTTCACACGTCGGCTCATAAGACACCCTGTCACGGCACGGCACGGAATCGCTCTCAAGTCGACAGAGAAACGCTCGCTCGCCTTCTGTTGCCACTCAACAAGGATTCCCCAATAGTCAACTCAGTCATTCTACTGTTTCTTTGTGGTGTGTGTCTGCTAAAGATGCTTTGAGTCAGCCACCATCCCAGTGATCAGAACACACATATTCACTTGTTCAAAGTTCACAGTAGAGGGATTTTTTAGCCTCATTCAAGCCATGCATGGGACTTTACACATACACTTGAAAAATCAGAAAAATCAGGTCACAACCTTTCAGTGAGTTATTTAGCATTATTCTGTGTTTGCACTTGCGTTTCTTGACTCTGTTTTGTGTTGTGTTTCTGGACAGTATTGACTCTGTTTTTGTGTTGTGTTTCTGGACAGTACTGACTCTGTTTTTGCGTTGTGTTTCTGGACAGTATTGACTCTGTTTTTGCATTATGTTTCTGGACAGTATTGACTCTGTTTTTGCGTTGTGTTTCTGGACAGTATTGACTCTGTTTTTGCGTTGTGTTTCTGGACAGTATTGACTGTGCTGGGATCCTGAAGCTGCGTAACTCTGACATCGAGCTGCGTAAGGGGGAGACGGACATCGGGCGCAAGAACACGCGCGTCAGGATGGTGTTCCGCGTCCACATCAACCAGCCCAACGGCCGGACAGTGTCCCTTCAGGCATCCTCCAACCCCATCGAGTGCTGTGAGTCTACACACACACACACACACACACACACACACACACACTACAGTGTCCCTTCAGGCATCCTCCAACCCCATCGAGTGCTGTGAGTCTACACACACACACACACACACACACACTACAGTGTCCCTTCAGGCATCCTCCAACCCCATTGAGTGCTGTGAGTCTACTGTACACACACACACACACACACACACACACACACACACACACACACACACACACACACACACTACAGTGTCCCTTCAGGCATCCTCCAACCCCATCGAGTGCTGTGAGTCTACTGTACACACACACACACACACACACACACACACACACACACACACACACACACTACAGTGTCCCTTCAGGCATCCTCCAACCCCATCGAGTGCTGTGAGTCTACTGTACACACACACACACACACACACACACACACACACACACACACACACACACACTACAGTGTCCCTTCAGGCATCCTCCAACCCCATCGAGTGCTGTGAGTCTACACACACACACACACACACACACACACACACACACACACACACACACTACAGTGTCCCTTCAGGCATCCTCCAACCCCATCGAGTGCTGTGAGTCTACACACACACACACACACACACACACTACAGTGTCCCTTCAGGCAGCCTCCAACCCCATCGAGTGCTGTGAGTCTACACACACACACACACACACACACACACACACTACAGTGTCCCTTCAGGCAGCCTCCAACCCCATCGAGTGCTGTGAGTCTACACACACACACACACACACACACACACACATACACTACAGTGTCCCTTCAGGCAGCCTCCAACCCCATCGTGTGCTGTGAGTCTACACACACACACACACACACACACACACACACACACACACACACACTACAGTGTCCCTTCAGGCAGCCTCCAACCCCATCGAGTGCTGTGAGTCTACACACACAGACACACACACACACACACACACACACACACACACACACTACAGTGTCCCTTCAGGCAGCCTCCAACCCCATCGAGTGCTGTGAGTCTACACACACACACACACACACACACACACACACACACACACACACACACACACACACACACACACACACACACACACACACACACACACACTACAGTGTCCCTTCAGGCAGCCTCCAACCCCATCAAGTGCTGTGAGTCTCCCTCTCTCTCTACACTGTACACACACACACACACACACACACACACACACACACACACACACACACACACACATACACACACACACACACACACACACACACACACACACACACACACACACACACACACGCTACAGTGTCTCTTCAGGCAGCCTCCAACCCCATCGAGTGCTGCAAGTCTCTCTCGCAAACACAAATACACACCCATGCCAGTCAGTGGAAACATATACACCCACCCACTCATGAGCTGGCGGAAAGCACAACCACAAACACCTGCGTGCACACAATACTGATGGAAGGTGAAGATAAAGATCAGTATGGAGAGAGAGGCCTCTTTTGACGCATCTCTACGTCCAGACAGGGACGGTACAGTGTGTGCCGTTTCTAACACATTCGTTTTAAGAGTGCTCTCCCTCTTTTTTTTTAATTGACTTCAGGCAGGGCGACTTTTTCAAAGCCTTCCACTTGCCCTCTGAGTGCATTAGAGTAGGGCTATTTTGAAACTCCCTGGCCACTCTTTTTGCCCTGTGTTTTCTTCTCCCTCTTCCTCCTCTTCTGACTGCTGCGGGTTCTCGGGGAGAAATGTGTGTGTTTGAGTTGGAAATGCCACCGCGCCAAAATCTTCCACAGTGGTTAGCACCTTGTGTTTGGGTTTTTAACGTTGATTAACGGCGATGAGTCAGCGGCCGAGCGCCATTGGGCCCGGACCTCAAAAAAGATCCCTGCTGAACACCTCATTAGCGTGGGCAAGCGCCGACTGCCCAGCTTTCAGACGCAGGCAGGGTTTTCCTTCTTTTCTGTTTTTCCTCCTCCTCCTCCTCCTCCTCCTCCTCCTCCTCCTTTCCTCCTCCTTCCCTCCTCCTTCTCTTTCACCAAGGGTCATTTGCCATCCCCATCCCCACATCTGAATGTCCTGCAGCGTTGGACGGGCGCTCGGAAAAACGCTCTGTTGACCTTTTCGCGGGGCGCCTGATGTAATGTCCACCTGAGCGCAGACGGAGCTTGAGGTTGCCCACCGCCCCCCGTCAGTGCCCGCTTCCAGATCGGATGATGTTATGCCGTCCTTTCATGCCACCTTTCATAATTTTATACCCACCCGGGCAAACTTCACTCGGGTCCTGGGACGCATATAAACAGCCTTGCGCTTTAGACCGAGTTGTGAAATGGCTTTTTACAGTGCGGCGTGCACCAAAACCTGATTAAGGCGGCTGTGTGTATGATGAAAAGGGAACGTCTTGATTAGCGGGAGTGTGTTATTTGCGTGCCCTTGGCCTCTGGCCGTGTAAAAAAACGCGCCGACATCCAACAGCCTCCAAGGTGTGTGTTTTGCGTTGCAAAACTATTTAGTGGAAGATGCAGGTGGTGCATAAAAACATAAAACACTCAAAAGTGACTCATCTCGAGCGGCGCTGCCAAAAAGACGCAAACAGAACAAAACGATCAAGACCCGGCGAAGGGGCTCGGAGGGGCCGTTTGCGGCCATCACGGGAGAGAAGGGAGACGCGATCGGCACGAGAGGCGATCTCGGAGGGTCTCGTGAAGACGGCCGGTGGGAGTCCAGTGCACAGGGCCGTGTCGCGGTGATGTGGGGGGGGGGGGGGGGGCAGGGGGGTGGGGGGTCAAGGGGCTGAGGGAGCGAGGAAGTTATATTGGGGGGAGTGCGCGGGAGGTCGGGGCTGGAGGCCTTGAGTCTCACATGTGTAAGGCCTGGGGTAGGACTGGAGGCCCAGGGGCAGATGGAGAGTGGGGTTAGGGGGAGACTGAGGGAGGCACCCCTCTCTCCCAGTGGCTGTTGATGTCTTCTGGGTTCTTTCTTTTTTCACTCTCTCTTTCTTATCCTACCCCTTTACCTGTCTCTGTCTCTTTATCTGTTTGAATTGCTATCTATCTATCTGTCTATCTGTCTATCTGTCTATCTATCTATCTATCTATCTGTCTGTCTGTCTGTCTGTCTGTCTGTCTGTCTGTCTATCTATCTATCTATCTATCTATCTATATATATATATCTACATGTATCTATATGTCTATTTATCTAACTGTCTTCCTATCAGTTTACCTTTTAGTTTTCTTCATTTCTTTGTTATTTGTACTCCAAACTGCCCTCTTACTCTTCTCCTTTTGCCCCTCAGCCCAGCGTTCGGCCCAGGAGCTGCCCCTGGTGGAGAAGCAGAGTCTGGACAGTTACCCCGCCACAGGGGGCAAGAGAGTGCTCCTGAGCGGCCACAACTTCCTGCCCGACTCCAAGGTGGTGTTCGTGGAGAAGGCCCAAGGTAAGCTCTCCGCCGCCGTCTACAGTGTCATCTTTCCCACCCCACTTTCCCCTCTTTGCTTTCTTCTCCCTCGCTCCCTCTCTCTCTCCCTCTCCCTCTCTCTCTCTGACGCCTTTCTCTCCCATTCTCTATGGTTTTTCCTCCTCTTTTCTTTTCTCCTTTTTTTTCTTTTCTTTCCTCCCTCCCTCCCACCCTCCCTGTCCATCTCCCCTTCGTTCAGTTCCCTTGGTCTCTCCTCCCGTCAAAATAGTCCCCGTCCTGCCAGCGATCCACATGTGGTGTGCATTAAGGCACTATATTTTTAACCAAACCGTATTTACATTTGCACAAATTTCCATTGCCTGTTCACTGACGCTTGCCGCAAGTGAAGGAATGAATCACAAACGGGGCATGTGCAATCTCTCCCCCCTCCTCTCTCTCTCTCTCTCTCTCTATCTCTCTCTCTTTCTCTCTTTCTGTCTGTCTGTCTCTCTCCCTCTCTCTTTCTCACTTACTCTAAACTCCCTTCTCTTCTCTCCTTCAAAGCCACCTCCCAGTTTCACTCATTTCTCTCTCTCTCTCTCTCTCTCTCTCTCTCTTTCTTTCTCACTTGCTCTAAACTCCCTCCTCTACTCTCCTTCAAAGCCACCTCCACTCCTTCTGACATTCTCTTCTTCTCTCCACAGTTTCTCACCTCTCTCAATATCCCCCCCTCCCCTCCCCTTCCCTTCCTCCCTTCTTCCCTCCCCTCCCCTCCCCTCCTCCTCCTCCCCTCCCCTCCCCTCCCCTCCCTCCCTCCCTCCTTCCCTCCTTCCCTCCCCTCCCCTCCTCCTCCTCCTCCTCCTCCTTCCTTCCCTCTCCTCCTCCTCTCAGCTCCTTCTCTCACTCACTCTTATTACCCCTTTCCTCCACTCTCTCCTGAGGGTTTTGTTGCAGTTCCTCTCGGCCCTGTCCGTCTGTCCGTCTGTCTGTCTGTCTGTCTGTCTGTCTGTCTGGGTGGGTGGGAAGGAACTGGGCTGTGTTGTGCCGTGCTGCTCCAGCCCAGACCGTCCATATCTGGGGGTTTAACAAACACTCATCTGGCTGATTGCTGTGCGAGACGCCAGGGGCTGTTTGGAGATGATGTCAG
>NC_084999.1:10225462-10237962 GCF_963854185.1 Sardina pilchardus | reverse complement strand
CTCCTTTAATGTGGAGATCTGTACACACACACACACACACATACATGCACATACTGTACATACATGCACACACACGCACACGCACACACACACACACACACACACACCATGTAAATATCCGGAATTGCACTGTCTCCCTCCTCTAATGTGTGTGTGTGTGTGTGTGTGTGTGTACCCACAGTGCTCGCTGGTGGTGGAGATTCCTCCGTATCGCAACCAGAGAATATCCAGCCCTGTGCCGGTCAACTTCTACGTGTGCAACGGCAAGAGGAAGAGGAGTCAGTACCAGCGCTTCACCTACCTGCCTCCCAACGGTAACCCTGCCCTAGAACCCCTCACGCCAGATCACCTGCCCCACACCTGCCCCACACCTGCCCCACACCTGCCCAACACCTGCCCCACACCTGCCCCACACCTGCCCCACACAACCCCACACCTGCACCCCATCTGCCCAACACCTGCACCTCACCTGCCCCACACCTGCCCCACACCTGCACCTCACCTGCCCCACACAACCCCACACCTGCACCCCATCTGCCCGACGCCTGCACCTCACCTGCACCTCACCTGCCCAACACCTGCACCTCACCTGCACCTCACCTGCCCCACACCTGCCCCACACCTGCACCTCACCTGCCCCACACCTGCCCAACACCTGCCCCACACCTGCCCCACACCTGCCCCACACCTGCCCCTCACCTGCCTCACACAACCCCACACCTGCCCCTCATTTGCACCTCACCTGCCCCACACCTGCCCCACACCTGCACCTCACCTACCCCACACCTGCACCTCACCTACCCCACACCTGCCCCTCACCTGCCTCACACAACCCCACACCTGCCCCTCATTTGCACCTCACCTGCCCCACACCTGCCCCACACCTACCCCACACCTGCCCCACACCTGCCCCACACCTACCCCTCTGTGTCCATAACGTCCCCACTACAACCAGAACAAACACTTGTCTGTTCCTATTGAAGATCTGGTAGTGTACAGTAATTTACTGTTTATTAGCCACTTTGTGCATAAGCCGCAGGACAGTGTTTTATGCCAGTTGAAAAAAGCAAAGCCATATGAATACCATATTAACTGCCCCAGTGTATTAATCTCATAGCTGGAGAAACTCAATGCAAAATCAATGTATAATCCATGGCTAATAGTTGGGAAATTACGTTAAGGCCCTTGCAACACAAAGTTAATTTACTGACATACCCTGCCTATACTTCATGAGAAGACATTGGAAGATGTGCCCACTGCATTTATGTTTAGAGTTTTGTCCAAAGCATCTTAGAATGGCATCAATAAATATGATATTAACATTACAATTTACAGTTTAAAGTAAAGTCATCAATCCTGCATTAAAAAATACCAATAACTGTAATAGACTCGAATCGAATCGAATCGAATTGAACAGCATAATAACAATAGCCATAACATATACTAAAGACTCTTATAGTCGATGTCTACTAAATGAGTGAATGCAGTGTGTCCATATCCATCAGTAATGATGAAAGCAAACAAAAGCATATCCAAGACATGCTTTTAATGTCCAGAGAAGTGTCTTCAGCATCATGCTGCAACAATTATCCGTATTTATCCATATTTGTTCAATACTCAGTCTGTGTCCTGTGACTAAAAGTGTCGGTTGGTTGCTTGGTTGGTCGGCTGGTTTGTTTTCTTTTCTTGCGTTAGCACTAACTCCTTTTCAACGTTAAAACAATGAGTGGAGTCCGTCTGAGTCAGGAGGGCAGGAAGGAGCAGGGCCCAGGGCGAGGCACGTGAGCCATGTTTATTTGGTTGCGCTGCTACAGTATGGGCATTTTTCTGCGCTGAGGTGTGTGTGTGTGTGTTAGTGTGTGTGTGTGTGTGTGTGTGTGTGTGTGTGTGTGTGTGTGTGTTATCCCCCTGATTGACAAGGCCTCAGGGCTTTGTTGATAGTTTGAAGGAGTTGACCTTGCTGCCCCAGCTCTCACATCTCACCTCTCTGTGCCTCTCTCTCTCTCTCTCTTCCCCTCTCTTTCTCTCTCTCTCTCTCTATCTCTTTATCTCTCTCTCTCTCTCTTCCCCTTTCTCTTTCTCTCTCTCTCTCTCTCTCTCTCTCTCTCTCTCTCTCTCTCTCTCTCTCTCTCTCTCTCTCTCTCCCTCTACACTGTTGTCTCACCCTTGTGCGGTTCCTCCCGGTGCGTGTCAGAACCTGATCAGGCCCGGCGGGGTCACATCCCAATCATGAGCCTACTGTACTCAACGCCGAGCCTCCGTTTTTCCAAATAGACGCAGAGGGCAAGAGAGTCAGGCCCTAATGTCAGCACATGAGAGAAGAGGGGAATACACAGCCTCTCTTCTCTCTTCTCTCTCTCTCTCTCTCTCTCTCTCTCTCTCTCTCTCTCTCTCTCTCTCTCTCTCTCTCTCTCTCTCTCTCTCTCTCTCTCTCTCTCTCACTCTTCTCTCTCTCTCTCTCTCCCCCATTTCTCTCCTGTCCTTTGTGAAGTGCTCTTTCCTCTCTCTCCCCCCGAGGCATTTGCAGGTTGATCGGTCATAAAGTGAAAGTTCAGCACAGCTGGCCAGGTCCGGTCGTGACCCCCAGTGCGCCCCATTTACGGTAATGTAGCACCCTGGCCCCCACTGCCCGCCCCTCAGTTCAACTAGCGTTTTATGGCGTCCCAGCGAAGACCAGGCCACTCTGGGGCCTTCAAGGTCATCGCAAGGTCGACACTTTCAAAACGTCTAACTATGATTAGACACGAACGACAGCCTAGCTACTGTTACCTTCGCTAGCCGCCGCCAGCAGAGGTAAGCCGTGACTCACTCGCGTTTGGAGTCCTTGCGGTCAGGAGAACGCACGGGGAACGCTGGGGCAACGTTCCGCTAACCTAAACCGGCGCAAACTCGATTTTTGACACGGAAAACCTAGCCCAGCCCTGGAGGACCTCCGCTGTGTAACAGCAGCGTCTGCTCTTTGTGTGCGCTGTCTGCGCTCGGCTAGCGGCGCGCAGCTGTGTAATGCGGAGCACGCCACAGTCGTCACGTTGTTGCTCATCGCAGGAAATAAATAGCAGTTCCTCTAAAGCCTAGACACATAAACCAGACAAGTCACCGGCCACATATAGCGTGAATCACTGCCGTGCGTGTATTTGTCGTCCCACTCAAAACGCTGTACCTATTCACCGTTATAAATAGACTCCTCTGCTTCTTTTTACTGGACTCTAATTACAGCAGTTATACTGCAAATGAAGGCATCAGAATCTAATTTTACGTTTGGCAGCCGCGGCTGTGTATTGTGTGTTTATGTGGTAGGGTGTGACTAAATGGTTCTGCTCCACCAGTTTATTTATTTCTCCCCAACCGCATACACAGTGTTCGCTGTACAGTTCTCTCAGAAGAGAAAGACCCTCACTGTTGTCTAACCTCTTTGGTTTTGCTTAGTTCAATGACGCTCTCATAGGTGCTGTAGAGGTCCTCTCTGACACATTGTAGCACATTCCCAAAAAGGCCAAGGTGAGCATTCCAAGGTGAGTATTGTCCCTGTTATACCTCTGTTATAACAGGAGAAGCAGACATTCTGAAAAAGAAAAAGACCCTCAATAGGGTGTCATTTTGGCTTCTCCCACCGTTTGCTTTGTCTCTCTTTGTGCGATCATATGTAGAGGTCTTTCGCAAAAACAAAAAAAAAACACCGAGGTGAGCATTTATGGCCTAAGGCAAACACAGGGTATAAAAAGAGCCTGCTATAGGAAATGAAGGCTGTTTTGACATGTGCAACTAGATGTCTGTCACCAAAGCAAACAGGTTTGGGCTAATAATAATACCAGTGATAGCAGTGTGATGGGTGTCGGAAAGAAAGGATGGCCTATCGTAGAGAAAAAAAAGATGTTTGTGGCTATGTGTGTGTGTGTAGAGAGAGAGAGAGAGTGAGAGAGAGAGACGAAGGAAGTATGTGTGTATGAATGAGTGTGTATGTGTGTGAGAGAGGAAGAGAGAGACAGAGTGTGTGTATGTGTGTGTGTGTGTGTGTGTGTGTGTGTGTGTGTGTGTGTGTGCGTGCGTGCGTGTATGTGTGAGAAACAGCGACAGAGCTCTGAGTGAAGGTGTTAGCAAACAGGTTGTGGCGAGGGTAATATGGGTCGGTCCAGCGTGAGGTCTTTGTCAACGCTTCCGGCCCTCAGTGCATGTGAATGAGCCCTGTCGCCTTGCAGCACCACTTCAAGCACTGTTGTGGTTGTTGACACCGCTGGGCCGCATCTCATTCACCCGCCAGCGTTTGCCGGAGGGTTTGAAAAAAAAAAAGAAAGAAAGACACGAGATATATATAAAAAACACACAGCTGAAAATAGCTCTACCGCTTAAAAAGCTGTGGGGACAGAGAGAGAGAGAGAGAGAGAGAGAGAGAAAGAGAGATAGAGAGAGAGGAAGAAAGACAAAATAAACTTGCTCTGGTCTGCTGCAGGTACTGAGAAAAAAAACGTGTTTTCCATTTGTTGACCTTGTGTGCCATAAAAAACAAATTGAACTGTACTGCTTGTTCCGTTTGATAGTACACTCAGCTTCAAGGACTAGCAGTACATGAGTGCATTTAGATGCCTGGGATAGACACTTAGACGACAGTATTGGAAATGAATGGTGAGTGTACTTTAGTAAGATTCTGATCAGAATGTCTGTCTTTTATATTTGGTTTCGGTAAGAGCGTATTAGGAGCAATTGTGGTTTGGGTGAGTTTTTTGCGTGAATCAACAGGAGGATCGGGTTTTGTTCATCGTGTACAGCGTCCGTTCCCCCCGCAAGCTCCCAGTTCCCAGCTAACGTTACTTTTCCGATCGCGCGTCCAGTAACTCTTGCGTGAGTAAAGTCATGACGTGTCATTCCTTATTCTTTTTTTTTCCCTCTCTCCCTCTCTCCTCACTCGTGCAACAAGAAGCATTCCTGCCTTGGCCACATGAAAGACCAAAACGCTTAAAAAGTGTTGGCTCTAATAAGGGCCCGAGCTGAAGTCAGTTCTCGGAATCCCCTTGTTTTTACAAGACGTTTTTGAAGATTTCTCTTCACAATATCGTGTTCTATTAATAACACCGTCGGCGGTTTGACGCTCGATCCTCTCGGCTTGCGGTCGGAGAACCGGTGGCGAGGAACCGTGCCAGACAGAAAACAATGGCGAGCCGTTCACCAGCCAGTTTGTTTGCTCTAGCACCCACCAGGCCTTCTGGTCCCGGTGGCACCGCGGCAGCGTCAGCCAGGGGCTTCAGAGGACCGCGGGCATTCGGCACGAGCCTCACGGGCTTCCCACTCGCCGGCGTGACGTCAGCGTGGCGTGATGTGTGGCTGGCCGCGCGTCTCCGCGAATGTCACCTGACCACGACCCGGCCCATTTTTAGACACTGAACATGTGCCGTATTTGGAGAGCAGTCAAGGCACGCTGAGTTTCTTAGCTGTATCCATATGTCAGTAGCGTGTGTGTGTGAGTGTGTGTCTCGTGTGTGTGTGTGTGTGTGTGTGTGTGTGTGTGTGTGTGTGTGTGTGTGTGTGTGTGTGTGTGTGTCTGTGTGTGTGTGTCTGTGTGTGTGAGTGTGTGTATGTGTGTATGTGTGTATGTGTGTGTGTGTGTGTGTGTGTGTGTGTGTGTTTGTGTGTGTGTCTCTCTCTGTGTTGAGTTGTGTGTTTTGGCCAGTGTCTGACCAGGACGTGGGAGCTGGTCCTCTGTTTGTGGAGACACACACACCTTTGCGTGGGTCCCCTGTGCGTCTCCAGATTGAGCCCAGGCAGGGAGGCTATGAGTGGCCGTCCAGCCCCGCACAAACTTGATTAAGCACCACCTGCACCTCCACGTGTCGCAATGTCTCCATCTTATGCAAACCTGGCTCACAGTCCAGCGCCGTGACATTCAGATTCCTCACCAGCATCTCCCTTGTAATGCAGTGTCTCCATCTTATCCAAACCTGGCTCGCAGCGTAGCCCCCGTGACATTGAGAAGGATGAAAAAGATTGGATTTGATTTGATCTAAATTGTATTTCAAATGTAACACACATACTGTATGCCATTCACTGGCAGAAAAACAGCACAAAAAGCAAAGATGTAGCTATATCCTTGATCATCCCATTTATTGACAGTGCTTTTGCAATTTTAATGAGATCAGATTCCACGTTGCTTGTGTCACGTTTTACAGTCGGCCAAATAAGACACTTTCACAAAGATGAGGCTGTTTTTTTCCTGCGTCATCCTGCCATCCTGCGTCAGTGATGACAAAATGTGTTAATGGTCATTTCTCTGTCATGTCTTTACTCTTTTGGCATTGATCTGTGTTTGCGCTCTGTGTTGGTGACCGACGCGTGATAATGTCCTTTGTCTAAGTGTGTGTGTGCATGAAGCGGCTCTCTCTGGGTCTCTGGGTCTCTGCGCTGCGACTCGACTCCCGCTCTCCGTCCAACAACATGAGGGAGCCATTAAGGAGCGCTAGGCTGAGCGAGAGGGAAGGCAAGAGGGAAGGCAAGAGGGAAGGCAAGAGGGAAGGCGAGAGGGAAGGCAAGAGGGAAGGCGAGAGGGAAGGCAAGAGGGAAGGCAAGAGGGAAGGTGAGAGGGAAGGTGAGAGGGAAGGCGAGAGGGAAGGCAAGAGGGAAGGCAAGAGGGAAGGCGAGTGCAGTTCAGTGCAGCACGGGGCAGGGCGGGCGGTCCTTTATGGAGTAAGTGGAGAAGGCGCCACGCTCGCTGATAGTCCGAACAGAAGGGCCTCGCGAATCCCAACAGCGCCGTCAGCGGCACACACTGCGCTCTCTCCCTCACGCGACAGCCTGCCACCTCCTCCCACACACACAGGCACGCACACACACACACACACACACACACACACACACACACACACACACACACACACACACACACACACACACACACACACACACACACACACAGACTCTCCTCCCAGTATCCCGCCCTCCAGAGAGAAATCTGGCACTCGGTTTATACCCAGATCAAACCTGATTACTTTAATGTGAGCCGACAGACACAGGCCTAGAGGGAGTGCGATGGAGAGAGAGAGAGAGAGAGAGAGAGAGAGAGAGAGAGAGAGAGAATAGGAAAGAGAGGGGGATAGAGAGAGGTGAGTGAAAGGAGGGGAAAAAACATGTGCAAAGCGTAAACTGTCTGTGGGCCATAACCCGCAGGTTGGGGAGGAAATGCGAGCCAGCTGGGGATGGGATTGGTGGGGTGAATCTTCTCTCCGCTGTGCACACAGGCATCCTGGGCCCGAGGAGAGAGGGAGGGAGGGAGGGAGGGAAAGAGAGAGGGAGAGAGAGACTTGGAGAAGTACTGGAGGGTTGCCTGTTGTCACCCAGAGGCCCTCCAAAGAGTGTGTGTGTGTGTGTGTGTGTGTGTGTGTGTGTGTGTGTGTGTGTGTGTGTGTGTGTGTGTGTGTGTGTGTGTGTGTGTTTGTGCGTGTGTCTGTGTGTGTGTGTGTGTGTGTGTGTCTGTGTGTGTGTGTCTGTGTGTGTGTGTCTGTGTGTCTGTGTGTTGTGTCTGTGTTTGTCTGTGTGTGTTTGTGAGGGAAAAATAGGAAAGAAAAACAGAAGATAGAGAGAGGCACTGTACAGTAAACAAGTTGAGATGCAGGACAGGAGACTGGTGCCACTCGAGTAAGTAACCGCTCATCTGAGGACAGCAGTCCTGATGAAACATTGCACTGCCTCTTAAGTGAGGACACAGTGGACATGCAGCCACTTGCACTGCGCTGAGGGCATGCATTTTTTCTACGGTATTCATGCCCTGCAGATAGCATACTTCTCAGACATTTCTCTGACTAATGTGTTCCCTTATTGCACCAATATAAAGTCATTTTTTTATCTCCATATGGACAGAAATGACATCACACTGTTAAGAGCATGCTGGATTTAATGCAAGAGGGGGATTGAGAGATGTATGTTCCCAGTGCAAAGCCAGGCGTAGGTGCAGAAGACTGAGTCAGACAGGTTCTGGGGTGCCGGAGGTCTTAAGGCAGAAAGGCACTGGTGCATTGTGACCCTTGAGAGCAATGAGGTAACTGTTAGCTGTTGACCTTATGTGGACCATACTGAGGTGTCTGCAGGAGGTTCCACCTGGGGGTCCTGGCAACTTTCTAGTCGGGCACCGCTCAGGACGTCCGCTCCACAGGGATTCTCAGCCTCGCTCCCACGCCACGTAAGAGACAGCGGAATGACGCACGGTCCTCTCCCAGTAGACAAGCCTCATCAACACCCACCTTCAGAGTGCTAGTGTGCGTTAAGGCTCAAGAGGTAGAACACACACCGTATGATACAGTCAGATGATCTACGCATACAGTATATATTGATATATTTTACTGTGTATATCAAAGCATGCTGTTAAAGCACTACAGCGAGTGACCTTTTTCCTAAGTCTGTTGTTAGATTTTTGATGTGTCAATTTTTGGACCTAATGTATGAGCTACTCAGATTTGTTTTAGGTACACTTCAGAAGATATTCAGAAGAATGAAATGTGTTGCTGGCTAGATGTTCTCCTTGGTATGGAGTTACAGTGAATTGCTTCAAAAGCACTTGGAGAATCGTTTTTTATTATTTGAATCGAGCTGTCTGCTTGTCTTTTGAGCTCCTCTCGGTGTTGAAGTCTCGTCTCCGTATGTCTTAAAGGCCGAGCCGTGTTTAAGGCTCACGTAAACAGCGCGCCACGTTGAGTCATGTCTGCCCCGTGAAAGCCGATCTTGATGATGCGCAGGAAACCCGATGATCATTGTCAGTCTGGAGTAAATCTAAACTAATCAGTAAATTACAGAAACGTACGCAAAATGGAGGTTGATTTTGACCAAGGCGAGCAGTAAGGGAGCCAGATAAGGTCGTTGCGCCCGCCCCATTAAAGCCACGTTGGTGCTTCTGAAACCACAGGCATAGTGAACCCCTTGAAGGAGCCATAAGCATCCAATCAAAATCGAATCATCCCTCTATTTATCTTTCCCCATCTTTTTTTTTCTTTCTTTACTTCATTCGTTATTTCTTTCATTTTTTTTTACCTCTCCTTCTGCCCCAGCCCTTCTCTCTCTCTCCCACTCTATCTCTCTCTCTCTTTTGCTCCCTCCTTCCATTTCTCTTTTGCTCACTTTTGTCTTGAGTGCAACAATTACTTTGAAAGCGCGGAGCCCTTGGGGTCTAAGGCTCCTGCAGCAGCAGCTCGCTGTTTTAAAATGCTCCTTTATAGGATATCAGAGCTGAGGGAGAATCCAAAGAAAATAGGGCCTGTTCATTATTAGAGCCAGCTGTGGTTCTCCACTCTGATGACTCATCCGAATTTTCTTTCTTTTCCCTTTTTTTTGTCTTTTTTTTCCCCTTTTTTCTTTTTCTTGTTCTTTTCTCTCTTTTTTTTTCACTCAGCTGGGTGGGAGTGCTGCGTAGACCCTGACACAGAGACCCATTCACGGGGCTGCCTTGTTTGTTTGGCTGGTGGCAGAGTCTCCCTGGCCACAGTCCCCTCTCACTAACGCCCGTTATTCACTTCTTACTCACTGGACTTGGCCACGTGGACCTCCAGCACGTTTTTTTATTAAGACCTGCCCTCTGTTTTTCTCTCTTCTTTTCTCTCTCTCTCTCTGTCTCTCCTTTCTTTTTTTTCTTCTCTTTCTTCTTCCCTTCCAGTCCCTATGATTAAGACAGAACCTAGTGACGACTACGAATCCCAGGGGGCACCTGTGATGTCAGTGCACTCCAAGTCCTATTACGGCCAGCAGAGACTGACTCCCATGATGCCGCTGGGTGAGGTGGACGGCGGCTGCCTGGTGAGCGGGTACCCGTCGTGCCCGCAGCGTCACGGCGCCGCGCCCGCCTCGTCGTCCTCGTCCTCGCCGCCCAGCTCCAGCTCCAGCCCCAAGCTGCACGACCTGTCCCCCGTCGTCGTGGCCGTGGCCTACCCCAAGTGCCTTCCCGGCAGCAGCCCCACGCACCACTCGCTGCCCTTGCAGGAGACGGCCGGCGGCGGCGGCGGCCGGGGCGGAGGATCCCTGGGCCTTCCCGCCTCGCCGGACCACCACCCGTCCCTCACCCTGCTCCACTCCACCCAGGGCGGCAGCCCCGGCTACAACCCTCCGCCTCCGCACCCGCTGTACCCCAACAGCAGCCCCTCGTCCTCCCCGGTCTCCCACCCCTCCACCCCGGGCGCGGCCTCCGCGGAGAGCCCCTGCTTCGTCCCGTCCTTCAGCCCCGGCCAGACGCCCTCGGCTGGGGCCCAGAGCCAGGGCAGTCCCGCCGACAGTCCCCCGTCCATCACCGTCAAGCAGGAGCCCCAGGAGCTGGACCAGATGTACCTGGATGATGGTGAGTGGACTGCCGCAAAAAACGAACACACACGCCACACAAGTGCCTGTCTTTGTTGTTCTTGACCCAACAACCAACCTTTTTTTTCCCCTTTTTTTTGCCAAAAAAAGACTGCCAAAGTGCATTCACCGAAGTCCCTTCTTTTTGAAACTTGCATGTAAGAATTTCAAAGAATGCTGCTTTTGACAAACAACCACCAGCATTTGACAAAGTCAAATGTATTCACCTCTTTACTCTTTTCACTTTTCATACTGTAAAACCAAGTGCACGATTGTACAGACACGTTCCATTGTATGAAAGTGCGGCATCTTATGAAACAGGTCATGCTTCACCGACACGGTGGTAGGGGAATTCATCCCATAAAAGGCCCAATGTAGCATTCGCCTTGATCTCTCAAATACCACACCCCGCCTAGGCACTTTTATTGAGCACAGACAAAAAAATAAAATCGTTAAAAAGCCTCGACAGGTAGAGCACTGTTTGCTCTGTTGCTATGAATACTCACCTTTTTTCGCCTGTATATGAGCGCGGTGGGATTTCAAACAATCTGTCAAAACAGCAGAACGTGGTGAGGTCAGGCTCGGAGCGGCCGAGCACAAACAGTGGCACACGCGTGCCGGGCCCAACTGTTGACACAAGGACTAATGAAGGAAGCAAAACAATGGGTAGGGGCTTCCTGCGAGGGACAGGGGTTGATTTCGGTTTTTTCCTCCTCTCGCAACCCCCCCCCCCCTTCCTCCCCTCCTTTCGCTGGTATTTGGTTGGACGGGATGTCGAGAGAGAGAGAGAGAGAGAGAGAGAGAGAGAGAGAGAGCGACAGGGTGAGACAGCGCAATGCAAAAGGCAGGAGGTTCTTTTGTTTTCGCTTGTTTTCCCTGCAGGGGTTCCATGGCGCAGCTGTCGTCATCGGGGAAAGCTCTGGGGTTGAGCGGGTCGATGGGGCGGGGGCGGGGGGGGTCGGGGGGGTGCTCCCCTGAGCCCCCAGTGTAATCACGAGGTTGCCAACGCCCATGGGATCAATGTGTGTGTGTGTGTGTGTGTGTGTGTGTGTTGTTGTGTGTTCACCCCTCACATACTGTACACTCACTCACCCACACACACACACACACACTCGCGCACGCACGCACACACACACACACACACATACACACACGCGCACGCACGCACACACACAAAACCAACTCTTCCTCTCATTGCCACATTCCCCTCATAATTGTTCGTGCCTGCCAGTGAGGAAACTCTCACCCCTCTGGTCATCCTCCTCCAATCACAAACTCCGAAACCGCTGGAGCCAAAATAACTCGGGAGTTTCGAGGGCAATAAAAGTGGGCTATGCATCCTCTGCACTGTGCCAGAAAAGCTCTATGAGGGGGCTACATCCTTCTAGGGGGGTCCGAGAGCAGGTCCCAGCGCAACGGAGGGACGTCACTCACTTCCTGTGCAGCTTTTGTCCGCCCGACACGTAAACAGCGCTCTCGGAGCAGAGGGCTGACAACCCTGTCCGATTCTTTGGAAGCAGGGAGTGGGCGACTGATGTTTGAAGGACTGGGAGCAGAGGTTGCGATGGTGGTGATGGTTGGGTTTGAGGGGGGGTTCCGATTGAGTCAAAAATGCCGCTGTCAGCGAAATTCCCCCATATCGTCAACTCCTACTCAGCTCATACATAACCTACTGACAGAAGCCCGCAGGGATCCGCTTGCCATCAGCACAATAAGAAAACATCACATTCAGGCCAACGCAACATTTGATAGGCCCTCTCAGTTCTCAGAAGCAAAGCTGGTGTGTTTTATGATGTGTCTGCGTCACAGATTATCTCGCTAGATTCGTTCGGTATGTCTGTGACCGAAGCGCATAGAGAATGACCCCGCCGAAGTTCAAACAGGCTGTAATTATTGTAAGGAAATCTAAAGCCGCGTCTAAACACCCCCATCCCGTATATTTATGACTGACTTGAACGTTTTCAGCAACACTGTAAATAAGGATGGTTAACAAGCTCAGGCTCCGTCCCAAGCCTTTAGCCTAGTGGGTGAAACCCAAGCTGCAACACATGCCTCTCCAAAGGTTGTTAAAAGGTCAGTTTACTTTGCCATTCGTCTGAACGTCGTTTACAGTGTGTCTCGAATCCCAGATTTGCTCGATGTGCGGCTATCAGAAACCGCCCAGGTAACCTAGTTTTCGCCGCTGCTCCCGGCCAATCTCC
>NC_084999.1:10217962-10220462 GCF_963854185.1 Sardina pilchardus | reverse complement strand
TCTAGGCAGATGTCACTGGATTATTTCTCCCCCGTTTAATTGGACGGCGGTTTAATTTTTTTTTTTTTTTTCATCGTGGGGTGTGAGGGCGGTGAGGAAGTGTGTTGCGTTAGGTCTGTTCAGCAGGTAGCCCTGCTTCGCTGAACTGCCCTCCCCTCCCAGTTTGTGTGCCTCTATTTCTCCCCCGCCGAGTCGTTTTCGTGGCGCAGTTCATTCAGAGCGGTCCAATTCCAGCCAGTCCGTCATTACACATGCAGTCAGCACTGAGGAATCTGTCTGGTGCGTAACTGCCTCTCTATCTAAACAAATTGGGTTTCTTCATGTCTGAGGCCTGATGTATTTAGATCCGAGGGCAGATTTTTTCGTTCAGAAAAGAGGAGAAAGTTCCAAGCGTTTTTATGCAATAATGGTCGACCGAGACGGGGTGCCAAGACTGGGAACGGCCACGGCGCAAGTATTTCTCCCTGATTGATTCCTGCTGTGGTCGTTTTTTTTTTTTTTTTTTTTGTCTGAGATACCTACTTCTAAGCCCAGAAGTCGCGTTTCAGTTTTTTTTGTTGTTTTCTTTTTGCCACGCACCAAAAGTGATGGCTAGCGCTCTGTGCGATGTTTGTCCATCGTTCCCCTGGATAAGTGTACTGTAGGTTAGTACAGCTTGCCCCATGTAAACAGCTTTCGAGTGATGAATTACAGAGATGGGACCAGTTGGTGTCTTTTGGCTGCCATAATGTGGCGTGTGGAAAGTGGATATCTCTTTCTCTCCGTCTTCTTCTCTGCCCTCTATCCCTCTATCTCTCTCTCTCATTTTCTCTCTCTCTGTAAGGTCAGGCCCTCACCAAGAGAGTGTGGCCTGTGGCTTGGCATAGTGAGTCCATCTTCATGCCCTCCTGTGTATCCACACTTTCCTCCCCACAGACACCCTAAAAACCTAAAGATGATGGATTGGGAGATGGTGTGGTTTTTCTACCCAACCTGATTGGATGGTCTTGGCGGTTTGTGTTGGCCTTTGGTCCGGCACATTTCGATGGGGTAATTAGTCCTTGAGGTTGATGATGTGTGGCTCTCCAAGCATGGTGCTGTCAATACCTATTTATTTGCTGTGGTCAACATCCAGCATCAAACCACAGGCATTGTGCTACTGAATTGTCTGAAATGGTACATACTCTATGTCGATGATATAATTGCTTCTGTTCATTCTGTGCTGAGAGGGTTATAGCCCTAATCCTAGGTATTTATCACTGAGCAACAGTCCTTGTGGTAAGAAGGAATTTTCTGTATGTAATATACAGCATCTAGATTTATTTTTTTTACGACACTGTAAATTTATGTTTCATCTTCCCCAACATAATTTCCATAAAATATCTTAATTTGTTTTCACCCTTGCTGAAATACTGTATGTCGGCTTGGTGAAGAAGTATCCCTTAGTGCCGACGGATGTCAACCGAGTGGCTGTGCTCTAGCCAGACAGAACAGGGGAAAGCCGAGGGGTTTTGCTACTCTTGGCAAACCTTCTTGTCTTCTCCTCCTTAAGCTCGGCGAAGGCCTTGGTCAAGAAAAAAAAGAGAACCGACGAAAAAAAAGAAAGAAAAAGAAGAAAGAAAAGAAACCTTCCCCGGTAGCTTCTGTCACCGGCCAATAAACTACTGCATATCCCTGTGTCAGTGGTGCACCCGACTCGCAAATCATCGCCGCACGGAAGTTGAAACTGCTCCCCAGCAAAAACAAAAAAAGTGACCTTCGAAATGAGCTTAAGGGCTCGTGTGAGTGAACATTTCACAGTTCGATTTATTATCTCGCCGTGCTTTATCGCTTTTGTCCATATCTCTCGGTGTCTCTCTCGCTCCGTCTTCGAGACCGATACCCTGCCAGGTTTCAGCAGCGGAGGATCAGTTTCCTGCACGGGTCTGCAAAGGCCAGGGAACAGACGCAAAAGAAGCATCTGGTGGAGAGAGGGAGAGAGAGAGAGAGAGAGAGAGAGAGAGAGAGAGAGAGAGAGAGAGAGAGAGAGAGAGAGAGAGAAGGGAGAGAAAGAGTTTGTGAGTTTGTGAGCTTGGAAAAGTGAGGACAGCGAGTTCAGTGAGGAACCAGCACTCCTGAAGTCACGTGTGAGAGAATATGGTGGATTTGTGACGGGGCGGGGTTGTGTGGGGGGGTTTCGTGTGATAAAAGCATCCATGATGTGGCTCAGCGGTTGGTCAGCTTTTTCTTGGATAGGCCGAGTGAACAGGATTGTGATTATGATTCATCAGTAGGTTAAGGTGCAGGTTGGAAACGCGCTGGTGTGTTTGTGCCAAGTGCAGATGGCAATGAAAACATGTAACATTACGTAACTGGGGGACTTTTGAAGAAACAAGTCTAACGCGGTTGTAAATTGAGGGAAATTGATGTAGTTGTGGAAATATCATATAATTGAGGTGGTTGTGTATGTGTTTATGTGTTTATGTGTGTGTGTGTGTGTGTGTGTGTGTGTGTGTGTGTGTTTGTATGTACTGTATGTACT
>NC_084999.1:10154541-10207762 GCF_963854185.1 Sardina pilchardus | reverse complement strand
AAGGTTTAGTTAGGTTGCAAAGGCGCTGAGTTCACTGATTTGTATCCCTCACTTGTGAGAAGAACACACCTCTGTGGCGTGGCACACATCAAAAAAAAAGACAAAGAGAGAAAAAAAAAAAAAACGGTGTGCAAGCTCAAGCGTTGCAAATCGTTAATGGCAGATTCTGGTTGATGTGTGTGTGATGTGCTTTGTTTAGGGTTTTTGTTTTTGCGTCGTTGTGCGGCTATAAATACGCTCGGCGTGTAAATGCCTGTTTGGGCTGCAGTGCAGGGCAGGTGAAAACAGCCTGCAGTGTTGGCCCCGCCACCGTTTTTCCAGTGGGAGTTCCACTTGTAGGAAAGCGAACCCTAATCCGGTGTGTGTGTGTGTGTGTGTGTGTGTGTGTGTGTGTGTGTGTGTGTGTGTGTGTGTGTGTCTGTGTGTGTGTGTGTGTGTGTGTGTGTGTGTGTGTGTGTGTGCATGTGTGTGTGTGTGTGTGTGTGTGTGTGTCTTTGGGAGTGTATTATTGCCTTACAGCACATAAAGGCAGAATTGTTTATTTTTCTCCTTCTGATTGACTTGCTTGTGTGCACCTCTTTTCCTACGCCTCCTTCTGAACGTTTCATTTCTTTGTCTCTGTTCATCGCTCGAGTCTCTCCAATGTTTGCTTAAACTATTGTTTGTTGGTAAAAAAAAACAAAGTGAGACATAATATCCAATTACAGAGAAGTACAATCAAGATGCAGAGTTTAATATGGCTGTGCAGGAGAGAGGCACACACAAAGCCCAGTGTACTCCAGAATATGCATCTCTGACTTGACACTTTTTTTTTTATTTATCCAGGGTTTAAGTACACAACAACAAAGGATAGATAATCATACAGTAACAGTGGTAGAGTCAGGAGACACATTACACGGTGAATCCATCATCACACACAGCATTACCTAGTGAATAATGAATTGTTTACCCGTTCAGTTCCGATACCCTATCAGCTTCAAGATACAGCACATCTGCCAGGCCTTTGAAAAAGAAAAGCCTAGACATTTTCTTGGCTGTTCAAACAGTCTGGCCCTTGTAGATTAAAGACTCCTTCCTCTTTTTAATGGAGGGCTTCCGCTCACGCTCCGGGCCCCTATTCAAACGTATCGAGCAGTGCGGGGCCACCGTGACCTGCTAGCGTGACCTGTTGGGCACATTTCGGGCACGTGTGGCTGATAAGACAGGGCAGGGGAGCACTGATGGAGGTGGAGGGTTGAGAGTGAAGGGTGGGGGTGGAGGGTGGAGGGGGGTCCGGTGGTGCCGGGTGGCTGACAGGAAGAGGCAGGCAGGGGAGTCCAGCTTCCTGGACTGGCTACAGTGTGTGTGTGTGTGTGTGTGTGTGTGGCGTGGAGGTTGACCTCACTGGTGAGGAGAGGCGAGGCGAAGCCCACCGAGTCTGTCCCTTATCTGCAGAGAGCACAGAGTGTGTGAGGAGTTTCTGTTTTGTTTGTTTAGGGACACACACACACACACACACACACACACACACACACACACATTCACACACACGGGCCTGCCTTATTCCGTCATTTCCCCTCTGACACCTCCCCTCCCCACACACACACAAACACACACACACTACATCAGACGGCTCAGATAAGGACGAGTCCAGGGGTGGCTGAGAAAGTGTGGGAAACGCGCGGGCACTGAGCTGACGAAGTATTGTGTGTGTCTGTATGCGTGTGTGTGTGTGTGTGTCTGGGAGGAGCGTGGGGAGATTGTCTGTGTACTGTATATGTGTGCCAGGAAAAGGATACTTCACAAAACTTGAGTATCTTCTTTTCTGTTTCATATCTTCACAAAGCTTGAGTGCCGTGTTTTCTATTTTATATCTACACTTTTATTTCCCTCTGTAGAGAAAGCATCGCAACTCGACTCTCTCTCTCACCTACACATACATACACACACACACACACACACACACACACACACACACACACACACACACACACACACACACACACACACACACACACACACACACTCATGCACATCGCAAATGCCATTAACAACGACAGACTACAGGCCTTTCATTTCGTGTTGAAACTATCTCTGGTAGCAACAAAGACATTTGTCCAAAAAAATAACCTTTTTTTTTCTCTTTTCTTTGTCCCCACAGTCAATGAGATCATCCGGAACGATCTCTCCAGCATCTCGGTCCACAGCCACGCATAGACGCTCCTGCCCGCAGACGCGCCGAGACCAAAGGGACCACAAGAAAGGGAGAGTCTCTTAATCCAGCTCCATAACCCCCCCTCCTCAAAGACCACCAAGACTTTGTGAGACTGTTTCCCCACTCCCACTGCCGTCCACCATCCTGACCGGTCTCCTGCCCTGGGTGGGGGGGGAAGTTCTCCTACTGGACTGGCCACAGATATCACCCCCCCCCCCCCCCCAGACCTGCACAACTACTTGTTGATTGATTGAATGTCTCACATGAATAGCCTTAAAGCCTGACGAGGTGTACATAGCATTTGTTGCGCTCTTGCCTTAAGTGAGAGAGAAAAAGAAAAAAAAAGGGATTGCTCTTGTATATGGACCAAGACTTTTATGCTCTTTAAACTGATGACCTCCTCTGCATACGAGAGATAGGCTCTGTGGTCTGTGTATGCATATGACCAGTGTGTGTGTGTGTGTGTGTGTACGTGTGTGTGCATGTGTGTGTGTGTGTGTGTATGTGTGTGTGTGTGTGTGTGTGTGTGAGAGTGTGAGTGTGGGGGAGTGAAATAGAAACAGGGTTAGGGAGGAAGGCGACTTGCCATGGGTGTTGCCTTAACAGCATGCACAAATAAGGATGCAATTCTGCTCTCTCTCTCTCTCGCGCGCTCGCCGCGCGCCACATTTCAACCAGGACTGGTTTTTATATGCCTTTTTATTTTCATTGATTGTTTGTTTACAGGAAAGCTGGAATATGTATAGAAAACAAAATGTGCTCATAGAATAGACATCTTCATGAATATCCCATTCCTCTTCCTTTATAATATGGACAGAAATTTCTCTGTAATGGTCTTTGTATAAATATGTTTATTGTTGGCCTGTAAATAAGCATTTCCTGCCTAATGTAGCACTCCCTCCAACCAACACTGAGGAGAACTCCAGAGTCCGCTGGGTCCCAGTGCAATTGAGAATTTCTCTGTATTTCCTCCATCTTTTGAAGGATGTATGGTAAATGTCATAGGGAATGGTTGGGCTTTTTAAGCTGATATATCTGATTTATATGTGTCCATATTTAACTATGTACTGCAGGGATTCACTAAAGCCATGAAGTGGACCATGAACTTTATCCCCTATGAATTGGCTAAAGTCTCCATGGTCATGTGATAGATTTTTGTTAAGATGATGATTGTTGAATTTCAGCAGTTAGACAATCAAAGAGTTTCAAGACAATCATGTGTTTGTTTGTTTTTTAACTGTAATCTATTACCGCCTTGCAAAACAATCCCTAATATTGCCACTGTGGAAGCCTTTCTTCGATGTCTAAGTCAATGCATTCCATTTGATATGTAAATTCAACCAGTGCTTCTTTCATACCACTTGGACAGGGCATGCTATTTATTGCATGTTGTTTACTTTCAGTGTTGATACATGTCACCTACAGTACAGCTAGCACAGACACTTCTCCAATTGGCAATAACATGATACCAAAGAACCATGACCATTTTTCAGAATTGTAAACTGTAATTCTATGCACTCCCTCTCTATCAGGCTCGTCAGGGTTTCATCTCGGGAATTTTCCCCCAGCTTTGTGTTTAGATACTTTAGAGACGTTTGTATTCACACTTGGCATGACCAAAACCGAGTAGACATTTTGAAAAATGGCCGCTGTTCCTTTTTGTAGGCTCTCTTGTCCCTTTAAGTGATCTTGGTGTCTGTTTCTTCACCGTTAATGTCTAAACCATTTGGGGTTAAGGGTGGGTGGTGAATTGTTGAAGAATGGATAACAGAGACCAACACTGAGTTTCGATTGGTGTCCTCGCTGAGAATCAATGTTGTCGCACATTTGTTGTTATATGCTATCAATATCTTTAAAAGCATGCACTTAATACCGATGCTACAGTTGTTATCTTTTTACTTTAGTACGCCATAACTAGCTACATATGTATTTTGGAGTATGTTTCTCTAATGTAGATTATAAACGCATGTGTAATGTTTCTGAAGATTTTCTCTCTTGTGCCTTATTCCGCGTCGTCTCCGATAAATATGATTGTATCTCCTACTCCTGTCCTCTCTTCAGGCACACAGTGAAATATCTCCTCTCCTCTCTAATATGAAATATTTATAGTAATGAAAACGTGTGTGTTATGTACACATTATGCATTCTGCAACATGGATGAATAAAAACTCAATTATTTAAATATCTGTGTGTGATACTTGAGCCACTTCTTTCCTGTGTTTGTTGTACCAGAACATGAGATGATAGATGAATGATATCATTTGCTCCAACCAGGCCAGTACAACGCATAAATCTCCACTCGCTAGCCATACACATATACTGTATGACACATAGTAGGCCCATATAAATTAAGCTGTTTTGGAGCCAGTGTCTATGCACCGCATTGTCAGAAAGAAGTGTGAAAGAGGATAGTTTCCCACAGTTTCGAGTGTCACTATAAATATATATTTCCATTTTATTTATTTCCTCCCCAAAACACTTTAGTGTGTTACAGTAAAACACAGTTGACACAAGCATACCCAATTCAGCTGTATTGCTAATGTACCTTAATATTTATGCTTGTTACAATCTTAGTCAGGACACAGAGGGCTGTCTCTGTCCAAACTCCTACTCCAACCATACAGTAGAGGCCTACATACTGTATTTACCACTGCACAAGGGCCCCTGTTCATAGAGTCATGGTTAGCGCTCGCTGTGCCAGCACTTTGGCCCATTTTCCCAGGGTGGCGAAAACCTGCGGATGATGAAACGATGTCAGGATGGAGTGGGACTCACGGAGTTGCGTCACACGAGGCTCTCTGGAGTACCACCTGTCTGTCCTGCAGACTTTTTCCACTCCGCTACATTTTAGGACTCCTATCGCCATGGTGACAGAAGGCAGGCCCAGGCACCGCTCCCGTATCCCAAGCAGCGGGGCCCGTGGCATTCCAAAAATAACGCACCCATAACACGCTCCAAATTCAGTCACGCCTCTTTTTCCTGGCACATTTTTTTTTTTTTTTTTTTTTTTTTTTTTCACCTGTGTTGGCCCATCACAGACTTGTTTTTCCAGGAGATCTTTAATCTTTGACGTAGGGGTGTTTTCTTTGTGCGCTTTTTTTGTGTTTATATTTCTATTCTTTATTAAAATATTAAAAGACAGAGCAACTCTTACCATAACACATGGCCTTCAAGTCAAACCAATCAGTGATCAACCCTTGATGATTCTGCTTAAAAAATAATAATAATACAAATTAAAAAATGTTTTGCATTTAGCAAAAAATACGTGATATTATGCCTCCTCTGACTAATACCTTGAATCTGTACCTGTTGTCACTCTTTCCTTAACATCACATGCTGGTAAACTGTCTGGAAAAGTGAAACCTTTGTGTCATGAGCACCATGACAGAGTGAAATGTTTTTGCATTCATTTGAATGTGTGTTTGTGTGTGGGAGGTTTGACGTCTGTCGATTTGTGTGTGTGTGTGAGTGTGTGTGTGTGTGTGTGTGTGTGTGCTGTCTGCACACGTACCCTGGCCTATGGCGTGAGCTGTCCAGTCCAGGTGACCATGCAGACTGGTCATATCTGGGCCGTCCCACCGACAAATCACCTTTTAAAAGATGTAAAAAAGACACTTTAAAAGGCCTCCAGATGTCACGGAAATATCTGCACGGTTTTATTTTCCATCTGCAACTATTCAGCCCCATCTCTCTTGGCAAAGGTTGGGAGGAAAGGGGTCAATAGGCCATGTAAATCCAATGAGGTCTGTATGCTACAGACAGCAGGAACCATGAAGGGATACCCCAGTGAAATATGTACTGGTGTCCAGAGCCATATTCCTCCATGCAGTCTCCTGTACGCGTGTCCATTCCTCCATGCAGTCGTCTGCCCACAAAATATCAAGTCGGGTTCTTTGGAAAGTCATGTAGGTTCCTGTGTGCATCAACGTACAGTATAGCCGGACCCCCTAGAGTGGACACTCAAGGCAACCTGCTCCTCTGTGGAGCTCAATGAAGAGCACGGCTGTGTTCTTCTCGGCGTAAAAGTGTGTTTGTGGTTACCTTAATGGTTTAAAAGCAAAGGGGGAGACAGAGTGAGTCAAAGTGAGCAAGCACCCATGAGAGAACAAGAGCGAGAGAGAGCGAGAGAGCAGAGATCATCTTGGCATTGTAGGAGATGATGTCTAGACAATTACAGAGGCCTTTAAGCCATCCACTGTCTCCTCCCTCACTCACTCTTCATTCCCCCTGACACTGATTCCGAGAGAAGGATCCGGAGAAAATGGGCACGTCCATCTATTTATTTCAATGATCGCTCATCATTGATTGGCAGGAGGGTGGGGGCGAGCCAGAGTAATGATCCGCTTTATTTTTTCTTTTACAGGGCCGACATCCTCATTGCCCAGATAATACACACAGTAGCCTCTCTAATGGACATCAAGGATGACCCTTGGATGACCTGACAACACCACCCCATCCTGAAGGCCCAGGTCCAGAGAGACGAGAGAAAGCTTGGAGAAGAAGGATGTAAACACAGAAGCTTACAGTAATAATCCATCATGTCGAGAGTGACAGTTAGTGCCGGTAAACTCATGTCTTGGGACAATATTCATCAGAATACTACGTCTGTAGAAGCAGACAGCAGGGCAGACTAGCACGATAGGAATTCCAGTGTGGAGAAATAACGTTTTTTTTTTTCTTTTTCTTTGAAAGTTACTTTATGAAATGTTAAAATGATTGGTCAGTTTAGGCATGAAATTCGAGGCAAAAGTTTGTGTCAGGAGAAATAAAGTTCTGAAGTTATTTCTCCAGGGACAAATTTAGTTTCGAATTTCATGCCTGTTGACCTATCTTTTAAACTTCCCAAAAAAGTATCCCTCGTCGTAAGTGTGCTGTCATTCAGGGACTTTTGCGATCTGAAATATTTTGCCGTCCGTTTCAAATCGATTTTATTTAATAGCAAGCCTCCCGGCCCTCACTGTAGAAATCGCAGAGGGCTCACAAGGAAGTGCCTTCACGTTTTGCGGCGCAGTAAACATCGAGGTATTTCCTACACTGACCACAGTTCGGACATTCTGTTTCATATAAATCCCTGCAGTCTTCATGTAGCACACTGAAGCTTTGACAGTGGATTATTATGTTAACAGAAGCTAGATTTCACAACTCTGTGTAGGAGTGTGTGTGTCTGTGTGTGTCGGTGTGTGTGTGTGTTGGTGTGTAGGTGTGTGAGTGTGTGTGTGTGTGTGTGTGTGTGTGTGTGTGTGTGTGTGTGTGTGTTGTGTGTGTGTGTGTGTGTGTGTGTGTGTGTGTGTGTGTGTGTGTGTGTGTGTGTGTGTGTGTGTGTGTGTGTGTACAGTATATGTGTGTGTGTGTTGAGTAGGGCACACCAACTTCACTCTCTGTCAGATCAAAAAAGTGCTTACTCCAGTAGCTGGGATCTTATTACTGTGCTATCCTGTTTAAAATATACAAGAAAGCTGTTGCCTGTGCTGAAACATCAGTCCCAGCCTGACTGACACGGCTGCTCATAAATGCATGGAAATGGCCACCTACGTAGAACACTTAAGACGAGCCAGTAATTACTGACTGACTGAGAGCTGCTGTGAGCGAGGCCCTGCTCACTAGTGGAGCAGGCCAAAGCCTCTGAGTCCCTGGGTCCCTACAGTGAGAGCCTTGGGACAATATCTAACTGCAAAACTGCTGTGAGCTTTGTGCTCAAGCTCTGATTTTAGATTCTGATTGCTGGAATCAAATTAGATTCTCTTTTTGGAGAAAAGACATGACTTGGACGCCTTAGATATGCGCCTGTGCACTTACCAGATGGGAAGCAGATGTGGAATCAGTCTGTTCTGAGCTTTAAGAACTGAATTGAATTTGAATAGGAATTGAATAGGAATTGAATTGAATTGAATTGAATTGAATTTAATTGAACTGAACTGAACTGAGCTGAACTGAACTGAACTGAACTGAACTGAACTGAACTGAACTGAACTGAACTGGACTGGACTGAACTGAACTGAACTGAACTGAACTGAACTGAATTTAATTTAATTTAATTTAATTTAATTTAATTTAATTTTAACTGAACTGAACTGAACTGAACTGAGTTGAGTTGAGTTGAATTTAATTGAAAGAAGACATTGGTGATGCTGACACTCTCTCCCTCACACTTTCCCTTTTGGCCAGTGTGTTGTTTGTTATGCATGATTGGAGTAGAGTCCCAACATAGATCCGAAAGAGGAAGAGAAACAGAACGAGACACTTACAAATAAATCAGTTCCCAACCACAACACTAGCACAAACTTTCTGCCACACTGAGATCAAATAAAAGCTAACCGATGTCAGATTTGTTTATGAAGCAGAGATAGAGACCATCAGTCATCCAGTCAGCCAAACAACAACCCATGCCTCCTCGAAGTGTATGTATATCACACCAAGACTTCTGGTGGTGGAGGCCGCTCTACTGAAGAGATTTTTTTACACCCCAGAGTAGCAGCATTGTGGGTCAAGAGTCATAGAATGAGGTCATTCTCACTCCTTTTGCTTCACCCGCCCCCTACCACACACACACACACACACACACACACACACACACACACACACACACACACACACACACACACACACACACACACACACACAAATCCAGCAAGAGACATGACCCAATCGTATAAATCCTCCAGTCTCTCTGGGTGTCTATAGGATCCATGTGTCCCCGTCTGCCAGGGGGATACAGTATCCTGAGCATCGCTGTGTTAAAGGGTTCATTTGCACTTCTGAAGTGCCACATTTCTTAGGTCCACATGGGCAATAAAACGCTCTTAGTTCCTCCGCTATATCCGTGCACTTAACTTACAGGTTCTCTTCTCTGCAGAAGGGATGTGTCTGTGATTTTGACATATTTGTGGTCATCCTCAGATGTTACGTTTTCCAGCCACCTTCAGCTTGCCCCAGACAGCTCTGAGAAAGTGTGTGTGTGTGTGTGTGTGTGTGTGTGTGTGTGTGAGGAGGGGGGAGGACAGTTACATAACGGCAGACTAGACCTGAGCGTTCCTGGCTTTTCCACAAAACTCAACCATTCCCGGCATTCCGGCAACCAGGCCCTGGCCATTAAAGAGCTAGGATTTCCCTCTCATATGTTTTAAATTGGAATTACGATCACAAAAGGCTGCCATACACACGGACCCTAAGCGAGTGAGCAGGCAGGCAGAGGAGAGAGAGAAAGAGAGAAAGAGAGAGAGAGAGAGAGAGAGAGAGAGAGAGAGAAGAGAGGAGGTATATAAGAAACTGTAGAAAGATACTGTAGACGTTCACCACACCAGACAGACATTCATTAGTACAAACAAACAGAGAGCATAGCATGGTGCTGTATAGACAGCTATAGTGATGGATGAGTTGCACTTCCTGCAGTAGTAGTATGATGTCATGTGGTAGTCGAATCACAGATTGGATGACGTGAGTCCGTTGCCCACAACGATTTGCTGTCTGCTCAGTCGAGTAACTTTGTTTCCTGCATTCCAGAGGAACCTCCTAGCACTGTGAATGGTGGCGAGTTCAGCTGGGAAGCCTTGCTCAACACTCGGACCATCTGAGACACAAAACATATGGAGAACCTGAGTGTGATCGCTGACTGTACGTGTGTGTGTGTGTGTGTGTGTGTGTGTGTGTGTGTGTGTGTGTGTGTGTGTGTGTGTGTGTGTGTGTGTGTGTGAGTGGGTGCGAATGTGTGTGAGATGCAATCCTGATGGTGAACACAGATGCACAGCCAAGGCCCATGGAGACCTGAATCAGAAGCTGTGGTCACCTCCGCCCACCTTCACCTCCGCCCCCCCACCGCCCCCACCCCCCCTCCCCCTCCTAAAGGAAGACCCTTGCGGGCGGCGCTCACGAGTGCAAAGGTAACGCAGAGATAAGTCAGTCTGCCCGGCCGAGCAGTCAGGGGAAATGATCCAGACATGACTCCAGCTGCAAGCAGAGGAAATACCCCAGAGTAATGTGACACATTACTCTCTCTCTCTCTCTCTCTCTCTCTCTCTCTCTCTCTCTCTCTCTCTCTCTCTCTCTCTCTCTCTCTCCCCAACACAGAGAGTAGTAGGAGGAGGAGGAGGAGAAGGAGGAGGAAGAAGGGAGCAAATAATACACGTCAAGAAAAAGTAGAAAATCTGGAAAAGAGGAAGAAGGTAGTTAACGATAAGAAAAACACATCGCCATGGCCTTTGGAGAGTGAAACAGCAAAGTCTTTCTTTGAACACAAGTACACAATAAATGTATCCTGGCATAAAGCAGTCCAATGTATCCTTTACCTTTAGAACAAATGATCAAACGCTTCAGGTAGAATTTCAAAACCTGGAGTAGCTTTTGGTTTTCAGGCCAGTTTTCAGTACCAAAACTAACTCAGAGTTCAATTGTTTCATTTAATCTGTATATCACATTAATCATGAAAGCTATTTTAACGTAATAAACCCTGAAGAGTTTCCCCCTCTCCAAGGCTATGCCTTATATTTGAATTTTGGTTAGAGGCCCTAGAAATATTTTCATCCACCAATTGGCCATTATTTTAAGGTGTTGCTCATGTTTCTGAGGAGAGTTTTTTTTCTTCTTCTTCAAAAAGTTTTTAAAAGGTAGGCTACCTCAATGTGCATGTAATCCAAGAATTTTGTCCGTTGGGCTAGACAGATTCTGAGTCAGTTTGGAGTATTATATTATGGAGTACAGTGACACCTTGTGGAGAATGTGGCGCACAACATAGGATCAGTGAACTTTTCAATAACAGGAAATGCATTTATCTAATCAAAGAAATATATTTTTGATAAATGTTTATATATGTTTTATGGGTTCACCGGTAAAATATGTTCTACATTTTGTGTGTAGCAACATCTTATTTAGTCAATTGAAACAGTGATGAAGATGGCAGAAATTAACAGCTATACATTATAAATCTACTTCAGAAATGAAACAAAGGAATTCAATTTGACCATGACAAACTTTATTTAAAAAAAAAGACATGCAATATATATGCAAATACCGGCAAATATCAAAAGAGACACACAAAATGATAAAACATGGTCTTGTAAACTGTTCAATGATATAACTTTAAACCTTACAGTAACAACTCATAAATTAAGGCACTATAGCTCTCCGCTAGTAACAGTAACTGTGGTGTTGATGAGGTTTTGACATTTCGACCATTTAACCTTTACGACCAAGTGTTCTGGAATTACCCAATGTGTGTAACTGGCACTTTCAGATCTGCTGTTGATCTTATTGAGCACCCTACAGCTTGTGGTTACAATATAATGCAAAGACATGGAAAATCCAGGTTTAGAGAGACAGTCCTCTTGGGTACTTATTGTAAGTCTTTGTGTTTGTAACTGACGGAGCAACTAAACTGACAACTGAACGTTTCCATACACAAAGCAAATATTTGAAATATATTTTCACAATATATTTTGAAATATATGTAAATATTTGAAATTGGCCCAAAGACAATATTTTTTACTCTTAGAATATATTTCTTTTTTTCTGTATGTCCATTTCTTTATATTTTTGTTCTGTGTGCCCATACAGGGTCATTCACAACACAAATATATATTTGAAATATATTTTCACAATATATTTTTGAAATATATGTAAATATTCGAAATTGGCCCACAATATATGTTTGACACTTTAAAATATATATCAATATATATTTTGTCTGTATGGATTGATACTGACTTGTGACAATGGAGTATAGGACTTTAACTTTCTACACCAGAGCTTTTCAATTTCTTTTGATAGCAGATAGTTCAGAGGATAAGCATCTGTATGATCACATTCTTTGGAATAGTTGTACATCGCTTGTGCTGTCAAATGACCCAAAAACAAAGCAGGTTGCCAGCCCCGCTTGAAAAAGACTTTATACAACTGCTAACCTAAAGGCCTCCCAAAAAGGAATCGATCAGGTACGTCCTAAATAAATTCTTATCAGTGCATTTTTGTCAGTAGTTATTTCGGGCACTTCGTGTTACAGGGGTCCCCTGAGGTGAAGAGTCCATACACACTGACCAAAGGGAACATGGACATGGCACCGAGCATGGAGCCTAGCTGCACTACAGCTCCACACCACACGAGGGCGCTGTGGCCCTCGTCTCGCAGAATGACGCCAATGATCACCTTCACGTAAGAGAGAGTGAGGACAAACAGTATCCATGTAATGACCTGCAACAGACAGGGAGATAAACATCATCAACCTATGTCATTACACTTATGTTGTGTTACACTTACAATAGCTCACTGTTAAAATTACATTTAAATGATATCTCTTAGTTTGGTCCTGATCTAAGTTTGCTGTAAGCCTTCTCAGTGACCTACTGTAAGATTGGAATATTGTTAGAAACAGTTTTACCTCCTTGAAAATTAACCCTTGAACCTGTTTTTTTTTCCACTAGTCTCTACTGTCAGCTGAACTGTAGACACAGCTTAACTGAACTTCAATGTTATTTATTATATTGCTAGCTATTTTACCGACAGGCTTTTTGCTGGATCTCGGATCGTCCTAAACAGAGACTTACAATCAGTGCTGTTCCTGAGGGAGTGTGGACCAGCAGTGGACAAGGGCTGAGGGCAGCCATGGCCATGATGTACGCCCCAAAGCCAGTACCGGTCAGTGTGAGGAATGCCATCAGCCCCAGAGACCTGAGCCATAAACAGAGACAGATAGAGAGAGAGAGAGAGACAGACGGAGGAGGGGACCACAGGGGAAATGGTATAAGCCTTTAGTGTTTCTGCTAATCACCCAAACAGATTAGCGCCAGGCACTCATATTAAGGCCACTGTTGTGGACAACTGAATGAAAAGAGCAGAGTTTTAATACCTGATGGGCACAAACATGGCGATGAAGCAGGCCACCGGGTTGGCCACGGCCGCCATGGTGGCGGCGAGGTGATAGGCCTGGTTCCCGTACGGCAGGCAGGAGTAGGACTGCACCGACGGCAGCACGGCGTTGGTCAGCGCGTTCACCCAGGCCAGCACCACGAAGATGAAGGCCACCTCCAGCCGACTGTACGTGCCCTTGCCGAAGCTGCTGCGCGGCTCCTCCATCGCCGCGTGGTCCTCCATGTCCGGGTGGCCCAGCATGGGCTTCTGCTCCGGGGTGGGATTCTGGAGGCCCAGCCCCATGTCGCCCTTCTCCCCCCCGCAGCCGCCGCCGCCACTGCCGCCGCCGCCGACGACCCCCGCCGCCGGGCTGTAGCGCTGGCTCAGCTTCTCGCGCGCCACGGCCGGGTGGAGGTTGAGCAGCAGGAAGGCGCCCAGGCACACCAGCATCATGACGCTCAGGAACAGGAAGAAGGCCTGCGCCGAGAAGTTGGCCGGCTGGTACACGGCCTTGAGCTCCCCGGCGACTCCCCAGCCCGACGACGACGACGACGCGTTGTTCACCCCCGCCAGGGAGCCGTTGCCCTGCAGTAGCGCCTCCTGGGTGGCGTTGTGGCACTGCACCATGCCCACGCCCTGGACGAGCGCCACCAGCGCGGGCACCAGCCCGCTCAGGCCCTCGCCGGTGAAGTAGGTGGTCAGGTACTGGGGCGGCAGGCGCATCATGAAGGGCAGGAAGGTGACCGAGGACGTGCAGTCCACCACCGACAGCAGGAAGCTGAGCACCAGCAGCGCCACGCTGTGCTCGGCGTCGCCCACCCACGTCCGGTGCCGCCACAGGAACGCCAGCAGGAACGTGGCCAGCACCCCCAGCCCCACGATGCTGTAGATGACCGGTCGCTCGTCCAGCGCGCCGGGCTTGAAGCGGTGCATGAGGGTGACGAACAGGGGCCCGATGTTGGCCATCTGGATGATGACCGTGAGGTAGGAGGGCAGGTACCAGCCCTCTGGGATGTCGGGCACGATCAAGGGCAGTTCCACCCACATGCCGTTGATGGCTACCCACGAGCCGATGCCAAACAGGCAGGCTAGCACATGTGTCAGAAGAGCCATGTTGCCAGGTAGTGTTATTGTCTCTTAAAGCTTAGGCACTCACTGTTATGAATCTGAAACGTGGAAAGAAAAAGTGTTTTGTAAGCAACAGTAACCATTACCAGTTTTGTTATTGTGTGTGTATGACATGTTTATATTTAATCAAAGACAATCATACAGTACCAAATAGACACAAATCGAGTTACTTAGACTGATTGCATTTGACAATATTTGCATAACATTGAAATGACAGAAGTATGACTGTACAATACATAGGCTTTTTTTTCTGATATTTGAAGACAGACTTTTAACAACTAATGTTGAAACTGAGAAATGTCTCCATGGTGCATATGTCCACTAGCAGTGAGTCATGCTCATCAGCAGAACTAAAGGAAAGCTGGGAGTGTGTGGGTCAGACAGAGGTGAGGTGACCCTTCACACACAAACACACTGCTCTAGTGCCGGTCACACTGCCTCCTGACCCCAGCTAACAGCCCGAGAGCGACCCAGCTGGCTCAAAATAACTACAACACACACACACTCACACACACACACACACACACTGTACCACAGGCTCTGTACACACACAATACAAAGGGATCTGCCTCCTCAATTATTCACTTCCTGATATTCCAGTTTGACTTCCGTACATGTTCACTCTCAAACACTTTAGATTTGCCACTACTGTTGTTGTCCCACATCATAATCTAATTAGGTCAAAGCACGTAAATCCATTAGAGAATGTAGGCATGGTATTAAAGAAACACTTCCCCAAGCACCATGAAGATCCATGTCCCTGTTCATACACTCACACTCACTCACACACACATCCTACCTCGAGTCGACGGTTCCTACCTCTGGGCCGTCCCCTGGGAAATATATCCCTCCATTGTGATTAGGGCATTTTCACGGTTACATCAGCTAGTGTATGTGCGTGTGAAGAGACTGACCTCCCTCCCCCATTCCTCTCTCGTTCTGAGTCTGCCTTGCCGTTCCGGGTATGTGTGTATGTGTGTGTGTGTGTGTGTGTGTGTGTGTGTGTGTGTGTGGGCACCTGACCATGTGCGTAAGCACTACGCAGGCGTGGACTTCCTGGTTTGTCCTACACTCGCCGGCCGGCGACTTTGTCTATGGGCTGCACAGATCACTTTTCAAAGGCAGTCAGCCATGTGCTCCCTCCCTCTCTCTCTCTCTCTCTCTCTCTCTCTCTCTCTCTCTCTCTCTCTCCCTCCCTCTCCCTCCCCCTCTCTGCCTCTGCTTCCTGGTTTGTAGTCTTAGCCAGTGAGGAGCCGGTGTACAGGGGGAGGAGACCCAACCCCCCCTCACCCCACCACCACCACACCCCCTCACCCCACCACCACCACACCCCCTGCTGCTTTCCAGCCCCCACCATTACGCAGGCGACCTTGAGCCAGCCCTCCACAAGCAGGAAGCTTTGGGGTCCCGTCTGACACAGAGGCAGGCAGCTGCTGTGCTGACGCCTGCGCACACAGCACAGATATAACTTCATCAGCAAGGGCTTCTGTTCTTTAATGTGCCCAATAAATTAGCTGATGTAACACGGATACGTAACTCAGAACAAAAGGGAAGGTCACATGACAGCCATTTTGCTTATTTGTTAAACAGGTTTATTTGTTAAACAGGTATGTTTGCTGAATGTCACATTTGACTTTTGGAGCTGATGAGAATCCTACAGACTTCTCTGCTGACTATGTACTATGTAACTATGTACCCCATTGTGTCACACAGTCTTTAACAAACTCAAACTGTACAAACTATTAAATTAGATTGGTGTTGAATTGAAAAGTCAATTTATGGCAGGACACAAATGACGCAGATTAGACACACACACACACACACACACACACACACACACACACACACACACACACACACACACAAAGACAGACAGTAACAGACAGACAGACAGACAGACAGACCGACACAGACACACACACACACACACACACACACACACACACACACACACACACACACACACACACACACATCAACATACCCACACATGTCCATGCACACAAAACAGGTGCTTCTAAACTGTTAAACCTTTGATGTCCTAACAATTTTATAATGCATTTCTGTATACCGATATGGTACAAAGCATAATATATAAGATAAATGGATTTATTTTCTTTAAAGTCTGGTAAATTTATATCATAATGGCTTATAATCATACCACAATACTTTTCTTTGATCATGTGACATTATATAATTTTGTAACAAACTACTAGAAATCATACAGACATTTCTATCTCCAGAAAAGCGATGTGGCTTAGAGAAAATTCATTGTAAATCCTGCGAGGTATTTCATATTAGGTAATATGGGGTCAGTAGGGTTTGTTGCTGTCTCGTCCACTGAGCTGTTAAAACATTCCCACACAGACAGACAGAGAGAGTAGACGTTCTCCACTAACAGCTCTGTGTGCATTAGTACCCAATGTATCCTCTTCTCCAACATTCACTTAGTATTAGCAAAGTAATGACACAGAATTCATTATCATACTATCTATTTGTTATTTACATTTGCATTAAATCTGAGACTTTGAGAATGGCACTTTCTTGTAAGTGCACAAAATAAAATAATACGTTAAAAGGAGATTACGTATATAGAGCAAGTTCCTTTAAAAAAATAATATGTCCATTTATTACACGTATAGACTCAGACAGGTCTTGGTTAGCCTCCAGGATTTGCCTGCATGAGTTAACCATCAAATGTGCACGTATTTCAGTCACAGGAACTCTCTGCATGTTTTGTTACATACATAAGTCAATAGAATATGAATGCGGTACGAAAGAGACCTAATACTGGTCAACTGAACGCTGTTGCTTACCTGAGGTGATGCGGTGGCGCCCTGTGGATGGTGTGTGTGTGTGTGCGCGGGAGTGCTGAGCTGAGGTGTGTTTGAGGAGTTCAGGATGAGCGGAACCGAGCTGGTCAAGGATGAGCTGCATGCGCTGGCATTGAGCTGATCTCTCACTATCAGCTCGGCCTTGCTCTGGTGCTGTGTGTTAAATAGCAGTGTGCACACACACACACACACATAGACACACACACCTCTCCTTTCTCTATCTAATACTCTCTCGCTCTCTGCCACACACACACACACACACACACACGCACACTCACATGACCAGGGGAGAGGTTCACTGGGAGGTTTTGGTTCAGAGAGGTGGAAGAGAGTAGGAGTATAAAGTCCTATCTCAGGGAGATGCCTGGGTGAGGGGGTGTAAAGGGGGGGGGGGGGGGGGTAGTTGGGGGTAGTAGCCAGGGTTATAACCCAGCAGCCAAGTGGGCTGGGGGTGTGCTTTGTTAAGCCAACCAAAAGAAGGCTTTCGACTGCAGCCAGGGAGAGGGGGTGCGGTGCCTTTTGTTCTGGATAAATTCCACGTTAAATTGAATGAGGTGAACTGCCTTGGCCTGTGACATAAGTTTTTTTTGTCTATTTCATAACAATTTCATAACCTTTTACTTGAGCACTGTGATGACAAACCTCTTCACATTCGACTAAAATACAGAATATGGCCATAGATGAAGCTACCGTGTCTTCAGTCGTCCACACCAGGGGTTTGATATTGCACTTATGTGTAGATGTTACAAATGTTTTTGTATTGGTAAACATCTATGAAATGGCAAGCACACATCAATTGAAATTATGTAAATGGACTAACGTAATACGAAATCCTGGAGTATTTGAGTCTGTTTTTCACTCTGTTGCATGATTTGCTTTGCTGAACTGATTCAAGTGGATGGGTGCTGAGTGCCAGCTGCTTGCTGTGAAGACCTTCAGGAACACAAAGCTGCACGGGGCCTTTCTGAAGTTCACCCCGCCCCATGCGTACACACACACAGTGGATGCCACATTCTTGTCTGTTTTCGATTGTTTTCAGTTGTATTTTTACTGAAAAAAGGTACAAAATCTACTTTGGATAAACTCATAAAACTCTGAAATAGTGCATGTTTTAATGTTTTACTAGTAAGGAATTCACCATGTTGTTAAGAGAACAAATTGGGATACCATACTTTTAAATCCTGACACAAACTGAGAAATCCTTGAGCAAACGTTCCTCCTTTGTGTTTAGTCTGAGGGGCTCATCTAAATAGATAAATCCAGGGATCCAACACTCTACAGGGAATGATTTCAGTGGCATAATTGTTCAAGACAATGTCCAGGACATAAACATTACTATCAAAGAATAAAGAACAAGTGTACAGTGATCACATGCATTTTGTTGGTCTTAATTGGACAGTGAGAATTAAAGACAGCTAAAGAAGAGTTGCCTCTCAGGTGAAACATTACAATGTTTAACAGCCACAATAAGATATTTTTATGTTCTTTCAGTGTGCCTTTTATACGAAGTGTTTTGTGTCACAGACAAAAACCTCAATATTGCATTGTTTAATTCACTACCTACTGTGAGATGTTCTGAGGAGAGCATGTGAGCCAAGCCAAATGGATATGGGAGCCTAAACACAAGAGTCTATTGTGACTTAGCCTTGGGTGACAGCACATTTCCCATGACATAATGTCACATCTGTGAACACAAAAAAATACATTTTGTCCTCTGCCCCCATCCTTCCCTTATCTGGCTATCAGATTCCAACACGGTTATTCCAGACTTTACTTATGCCTGTCCTGTTGCCCATACTTGGTTGTTTTAAACATTTACAGCTATATTACAGACTATTTCCTGTTGTAAATGTTTTAAATGAAAAACATGAATACATTTTATCTTATTTGTTTAAATCAATATGCAAATATTGTCCAAATGATTTCAAGAATAAAGATCATCACCACACACTTGTGTAATATTACCAATTGTTTATTCAGCGCAAACAAGGGATTTCGCTGTCAGCTTCTACAGATTGGACAGTGATGTGCAGTGATGCCCTTTAATCTCGAATTCTGATATTCCTGCATATCACCACTGCAGCAATTTCCCGCATATAAGCTGCATTGTGTATAAGCCTCAGGAAAGAAGTTGAAAGAAACAAAACCATATTAACACCATATTAACTGCACCCTTGTATTAACCTCATAGCTGAAGAAATTTTGCAAAATCAATGTATAAGCCTTGTCTGAATCGTAGGGGTGGGATAAACAGTTGTCTTTCAAATTCCCTCTCCACGCAATAGGATAGCGTTAAACTAATCATGTTCTTGTTTTCAAGTAGGAGGATGCTTGACGGTTGCAACTTCTGGTCGCATGTCAGTCATCATTATGTTAAGCCCGCCCACCAACTCTATACACGATGTGATTGGTTTGGTGGTTTCTGCCTGAGCCCAGCTCCCAAGTCAAACGGAGAGTTGTTAGACTGCTGTTAGATTTGCTGCCACTAGGGGCGTCTAGATTTCTAGGCTTTATCACCACCACCTGTGTTCCGAAAACAGCCAGTGCAAAGGCATTTTATCTTATTAATTATCCACATGACGATATGTTTAGGATTCTGAAGAAGGGAACTTCTTAGACGTTTTCATAGAAGAGGATGGCTACACTTCCTCCTTATTGTCAAATAAGAACAAAAAGAAAAGTCACACTGGTACATAAAATCCAGTTATATCAAAAAGGTTTATTTTACAAGGAACACACACACACAATTGTAATTAGTAACATTCGTCTATGATCACTTGAAAACAGATACCCAGTCGAAAGCTTAATAGGAATATGTTACAGGTACAGTACACAGATAGAGAGTGCATAGCAGAAGTGGTGTTTTGCAGTGTTGTTACTTACAGTAGCACTAAAAGTCCCCAACATTCAGGAAGAATGAAGTGACTGTGGACAGAGAGATGAGAAAAATACTCATCACAAAAAAATCCTTTATCTTCTTAGATAATATGGTATCTGTATACTACAAACAAACAAACAACAACAAAAAAAGAAGACAACTTATAAATACTATTCACTTCGACTTGAACAGGAAACAAGTCTACGTCCAGTCTGTGAACAGTAGGCTAAAGCAAGTCACAGTAGTCACATAATCATATCCCACACACCCATCCTAACGCAAACATAGCTGTTCACAGTTCAGTTTAAGGCAGGTTTGAACAAGGTCATTGGAGGCTGAAAAGTACTGCAGTGGTGAAAGTGGTGAAGGCTGCATCTCAGGAGTGGCGTCTTTTGGCTTCGGAAACAAGGTAGAGAGTGTGACTGCCTGGCATACAGTGCTGAGGATATGTACTGTGTGTGTCCCACAGACAGACACGTGTGTATATGCATGTGTGTGTGTGTGTGTGTGTGTGTGTGTGTGTGTGTGTGTGTGTGCGTGTGTGTGTGTGTGTGAGTCTTCACACTCGACGATGGGTCACATGGTGAAATACAGAGTGTAAGCTTTAACAGAAGCAGTCATTTGTTCTAAAACAAAACAAGAAAGGAAAGAAAAAGGAAACGTGACTAAGACATGTTGCTACAGATCTAGACCAGCGGTCAACCCACAGTCCGACGTGGCTGAGGTGAGAGAAGGAAGCATAGGGAAAGTGCAAAAAAATCATATGCTCATTTCAGGCAAGCACCCATCCATTGGCCCAGTCAGTGACACTGAGGAGGAAAATTAGCACATACTCTTTTTTTTTTTGTTTAAAGTGTGTTTTCTAAACCTTCTAAGGTTCCAAGAACAAAAAGATCAACAAACCTGAGGAAGTTCTACAAAAGAGTACAGATCAAGTCCAACCATAAGAATCACTTTCACTGTCAACATCAAAACTGCTATAAACAAGAAGTACAAACCAAGGACATCATTGTGGCAATACTCACAGGGCATCATTCAGTTTGGTCTCTGAGCATTACCACCAAAGACTGTACTGTATACAGTCTATGATTACTATCCATTTGTCATAGCTCAGGAACTTTTCTACTCAAAAAGGAATGAAAGTGAGCACATAATCTTGTACCACTTGTGCACATACAGGCAGACACACACAGACACACACACACATAGATAAACTCACACACACACACACACACACACACACACACACACACACACACAGAGAGAGAGAGGCTTAAGTAACCTGCGGTGTTTATAAAAACCGCGGGGAGGACAGAGTTTTGAGTGTCTTTGAGAAGATATGTTGAATTCATCAAAATATTTTCCCTCGCCACGGGACCAGAGAGGGGATGGCCTTGGCCGTCCAACACGACACAGATCTGATCTCAGATATCACGCTACATAATCTACAGTGTGGTTTAGACCCGAAGCAACATGCAACAAGGAACAACCCCATGCAATACATTCCACTAATGACTCATTTCACAATTCCAGGACACCGTGTAGTCCCTGCAGGAGACCAAGACTGGAGCGCCACATCCACGGCTGACAGGGAGGGAGAGAGAGGATCATTCCGTGAATTCCCGTTCAAATAAAAAAAAAAAACGCTCGCCAGATGTTGGTGAACATCTGACCAGGCCCTCTGACGAGAAACGAAAAAGAAAAAAATATTGTAGAACAGAAAAGCAGTGACTCAATGTGTGGTCCACTGCCTGGCTCCTCGGTAGAGATTTGCATCGTGTGGTCGGATCCGGGGAGGTTGAGGTGAACGGTGAAACTTTAGGAAAGGAAATCTGTTGGCTCTGCTAGGCTGTCATACGGGCCTTTTCCCTTTTGGTCTCTTGCCTCTTGTGTAGTGGCTCCAGGTACTAAGGCAGCGCTGTGTGGCCCCTCCTCCTGGTCACGGTGGTGGTGATGGTTGGGGTGTTAGCTAGAGGGCCTCATGTTGGAGGTCTCTCCGCTTCATCTGAAAGTTTTAAGTTTCAGATTAGAATATCTTAGGCACTTAGGCAGAGATCACATTACTGTAGCTAGCAGCAAGCGGCAGGTTTCCTGTCGTTCTCTATGGTTTTGCAGCGGACCAGTGATAACGCTGGCATAACGCTAGCGTTGAACAAGCTGGGCGTTGAACTTGGTTCAACTGCCAAGCGCAACACTCAGCTCATTGCGTCATTATTGTGGTTCCGGGATGTTCTCACTGATATTGGGCAACAATGGACTTTCTGGAGAACTTTATTCATCAGTAGCAAAGTCATCATGATCATAAAATCAGCATAAATGGAAGTGATTATGCGGTTACCCAGCAACATTGTGATTTCCCAGTAACTCTGTTCATGGATTAGTTCAGAACTACCACAACACTTATCCAATCAGTATAAATGGAACTGGTCATGTGATTTCCAAGGAACTCTGCTCATTTATTAGTTCAGAACTAGCGCAGACTGACAGACAGAGCACAAACCTGAGGGGGAGAGTGAGTCATCGTCCCCTGTGGAGGGGAATGACATCTCTGTTCCCAGAGCAGCGATGGAGCTCCTGGGTCGGATGCAGCGGTCGCCAGAGAAACTCCTCCGCAGCAGAGTCTGCAAGACACACCAGCAGGCAAATAATGTACAGTGTGCTACGACTGCGGCTGTCACACCACACACACAATGGGAGCTCCAGAAAGTCATAGGGCAGAATAATGGGAAACAAAGATGCATAAGTCTTGATGCGCGAGACAGGAGGCGGAAAAAGCTGACAGTTAGAGACACCTTTACAGGTTCCCTCGGCGAGCAAGTGACAGCGTAAAACGCAACGAGTGGAAAACGGTCTTTCCTGCCCAAAACTCTGGCGGATTCATGACTGAGCATCAACAAGGCAAAAGTCAAGTCAATAAAACAGTGTTTTCTCTGAACTGAAGCATGGAGGAGTTTGGCCAGATTAGCGTCTTGGAGGAAGGAGTAGCCAAGCCAGATCCCAAAGCAGCTACCGATCTTGGTATGGCATTCATTAAAGCTCTAGGACTAGGTAGATACAAACCATTGTACAAATAATGACTGAGGCACACGTGTGTGCTCCTGTTCATATATCATCCTGAAAATTCACAATTAAACAGGTTGTAAAACATGATTATACATCGTTTCTTGGTGTTTTGAGCCCCCAACGTTGTCTTCAAGGCAGCGCTGCCTGGAAGGCACTAGGGTTAGGCATGGGTTTTGTTAGGGTTAGGGTTAGGGGTAGGATTTAAGTGCCTTTAAGTCAACAGTGGCAGGACTGCCTGGAAGACGACGTTGGGGGCTCAAAACACCAGAACACTGTAAATCAACAACAATTGATGATAATATGGTATGATAATAGGCTAGCGTGCAGTAGCATGGAAAGTTGTGGAATCAATAACCGGCTTCTACTCTCCTTCTGATGACAGTGGCTCTTGTGATATAACTGACATATGTAAGTCGCTCTGGACATAAAATGTGTCTGAAATGTGTTGTGATGTGTTGTGCTGCGCTGCGCTGTGCTGTGCTGTGCTGCGCTGCGCTGTGCTGTGCTGTGCTGTGCTGTGCTTTGTTGTGTTGTGTTGTGTTGTGCTGTGCTGTGCTGTGCTGTGCTGTGCTGTGCTGTGCTGTGCTGTGCTGTGCTGTGCTGTGCTGTGCTCACCTTGCGTGTGAGGGGGCTGGTGGGGGCTGAGGCACTGCTGTAGAGGCTGAGGCTGGAGTTGGAGCGGCTCACCGTTAGCCCTTTGGAGCCCGACCTGCGGCCCGACGTGTCGAACGAGTCCGGGGACAGATACTTCTCCTTGATCTTCAGGTTGGTCCGCCCTTTCACTGTGGAGTCCAGAGTAGGATACGTAAATGACTTGCCATTACACACACACACACACACACACACACACACACACACACACACACATATATATATTTCTATATAAAGTATAAATGTATAAATAAATAATGTACTATTATAAAGATTATCTACAATGTAAATGACTTGCCATTACACACACACACACACACACACACACACATATATATATATATACATTTCTATATAAAGTATAAATGTATAAATAAATAATGTACTATTATAAAGATTATCTACAATGAAAGCACTCTTCATTCGTGATTCAGCACTCACATGAGAAATGACAGTCATCAGGATTAATAAAATATGTATGATACACTTACCTAGATTACATAGTTATATATACGTACTATAAACGTACCAATACAATACAAAGAGATAGTGGGGAACATCACCAGATCTGGTTGTACGTACCTCTGCATGGGTCATTCTTTACGAGGAATTCATCCAGAGCTGTCCAGCCTCCACCGACCCGAACCATGAGCGTGCTGCGTAGAATACGCACCATACGCAGCTGCTGAGAGTCTCCAAACTACACACAGCAACGAGGAGAGGGGTCAGCAAGAGAAAAAGATCTGAGACTTCATTACATCTAACTTTCTCATACAGCTGGAACACATTACAGATCTCAAACGATTTAAAAACAAAAAAACAACACACTGATTTTAATTCACCTACCCTGTAACGATTGGCACTTATTTGCTCCACTTGGAACCTCTTGGGGCAGTTGCACTGAGACACCTGTCTGCTCACCTGTAAGACACACACACACAGTAACGCGTCAGTGGGCATCTGATGTACTACACTGCAGTAATGGCTGCACATTTTCAGGTAAATTGTGGCGTGCTCTATCAGATACCTCTTCGTTTATCTGGTCTACGTCGAACGGCCGCCTGTATGGATCTCTGCTTGGGTGAAGAGCGCTCACAAACTCATAGTAGTCGATGTACCCATCGTTGTTGAGATCAAAGATGTTGGCCACGGCATTCATTTCCAGTACATTGGTGGGGAATTCTGAAGAAACAAAAAAATGGAAAATAAACAGTTGACTCTACAGCTGTGTTGAGATAACAGATAACGAAACAGAAACTCCCTAACCACCATCACCATGCACTACATTAACAGATATTTTATTGACACCAATAAATCAGTTTGGCCTGTATCTTCTTCAGAGTACATAATACAGTAGTAGACCCTGAGGCAGCATACAGACGTAACACCCAGTTCACTTTAGAAAAGTCAGTTATTGCAACACACACACACACACACACACACACACACACACACACTTTGAAATAAGAGAATGCTCACTGGAGGCGAGAACGCTATCGATGAACTCCTTCTGGCTGATTCTACCATCCTGATCCCTGTCAATGCCACGGAAGATGTCCAGGATGCGTGACTTCATGTGGCTGATCCACTGAATGTACCGCTTGCGCCACATCTGGAAGTCAAAGTTGGCAAACTCCTCCAGCTGCCCCAAAGACACAATGCAATACATAAGAAATACATACAACATGTCAAACAAACAGACAAAACAAAAATGTTAAAGCCCTTAATAAAATCCTCCACTAAGCGGATGGAGTATCTCTGAGCAGTCCTTTCACTATGGATTGAAGAGGATAATATAAGGCCTTAACTCACACTAACAGTTTTATCCATAAAGGAGTGAATGCCTGTGCAAATCCATATAGTGTGTTTAATGTGCGGATGTGTAGGCACCTCTCTGAGTCTCTGCTGGTGTTCGTCCAGCTTGTGTTGTCTGGTGTGGGCGAGCAGCCAGAGCTGTCTCCAGCAGCTGACCAGCTGACACAGATGAGGCGTCTGGGGCTCCAGGTTCTCCAATGGCAGTGTGATGGAGGGCTGCGGTTTCAGGGAGCCTCTCTTCCCTGCACACCGCACAAGTCAAAACACACACATACACACACACGCACACACACACACAGACACACACACACACACACACACACGCACACACGCACACACACGCACACACACACACACGCACTCACGCACACACACACGTACACACACGCACACACACACACACACAGACACACGCAGACACACGCAGACACACGCACACACACACACACACAGAAAGAGAAAGAGCGCGAGAGAGAGAGATTAACTGTGGTCTTTGGAAATGAAGCGATTATCTTGGCTTTACTAGAAACAGTTTCTGTCCAAAGGTTACTTGCATCTTGCATGTGACTACGTACAATACAATGAAACACAAACAACATCTATGAGCTGACATGATGCGACGTTATGAATACTAATGGCTACAACTGAAAGCTGGTTGAACTTTCACTCACTGGTTGGCGTCCTGCGACTGGGGGAGGCCTGCTGTTTCGGAATGTGCTTCTGTTTGCAGGACCGTGTGGCGTTCTCAACCTCGGGAGCCTTACGATTCAGCTCCTCCATGAACACCTACAGGAAGGGGTGAAAGAGCCCTCAGATCAACCGTGTGCCGTCTAAACTGGGGCACTTGCAAATGTGTGCTGTATTGCTATAATGAGCTAGGCTACTCAGCAAAGACTATCAAATTCAGAAGTGTGTTTTTGTCTTTAACAAATGCTTTATCTTAGCTTTACCGAAGCCAATCCCCTTTTTTAAATGATTGATAACAGTGTCCACAGATAGTTTGCTCATAATCTCTGATCTTCAGTGTGCAGGATAAGTAGAAATAAAAACCTCTGAATATATACTTTCAACAGAAGAGAGAAGCGATTATTTAGGGGTGTAATCAATCTTTATTGTTTGTCAGTTGAACTACTATAACACAATGTTTTTGTGTGCGATTAGTAATGTCTGTCAGTACCGCGTGTTGAGTGATGAGCTCCTCCATCTGCTCCATGTCCTCAGGCAGAGGCTCTCGGTTCTGCAGGTGGAGAGACTCCTCAGCGGAGTTGATCCAGTCCAGCAGCCTCTGCACCTCCTCCCGCTCGGCCTCCACGCTGGACAGGGCTCCCTGGATCCTCTCCCCCTGCTGCTGGGCCCACGACTGGACCTGAGAGACCGACAGGGTACAATAAAGATGAAGAATGTAATGTCCGCAACACTGCTTTTAGCCCCTATTTAATGTTTTTTAAAGCAACGTTTCGACCCTACTGGGCATTTAGCTAAAAGCAGTGCTGCGGACGTTACATTCTTTTTATTGAAGCTAGTTCAATTTGTCCTGCACCTGCCAAGAGGTGAGATGTGCACACTCTTTTTGAACGTCGAGACCGACAGGATACTTCCCAGATTCATACAGGAACATGCAGTATGGTATTTCTTGCTCATGGTCTTTCATGTGAAATAATAACAATTTAATGTCTTAAAGCACACCGTTTCATTGTTTTGGTGGATACAACTTTGACACAGTTGGATCTATAATAAAATCCTAATGTGTGTGCTCACCTCCTCAAAGCGTGTCTTGGTGACGCTGATCCAGGACTTGATGGTGATGACAGAGTCAGCGTGACAGGAGGATAGAATATCTTCTCCCAGTGTACGGATGCACTCTAGCTCCATCTCCTGGCAGCTCAGAGAACTCATGGACTCCTACGGGATAAGGGGCAAAGGGAATGGTAGAGTAACATTTCAACCCACTGAAAAAAAAACTGCTATTTTTCTTTTCCAAATCTTTATGCATTAAAACAAATCTGAATAGTTCTGCAACAATTCATACCAACACATTGCATGCCATTATCCTGACGTAACTCTACTAGATTCTATTCAGAATGTGAGTCTGCAATCGGAGCATTGGGCTGTGATTATGGGAATGATACAGGGGAAAAATAGCCTCTTTATGTAAAGAGGCTATTTTTCCCCTGTATCAGACTCGCATTCTGAATGTACAACAGCCATGATAACGATACACTGATTTGATTGGTTACCCCAGATGGTTGGGGTAAACGTAATGTACATCATTGCTCATTGCCAGAGTATCTTGCAGACACAATTCAAATTGTGCTCTCGCGAGAACTCTGGATTTCCAGGGTAATCACTAAGTACCATTCTGCCTGATTACTATGATGATGGTGCAATCCTTCCTCACCCTGTGTTGTTTACAGAACTCCAGGAGAGCATCCTCTTCCTCCGGGATCACTCCGTATTTGAGGGCCCTCTCCACATCCGCTAGCCGGTCCAGGAAAGAGTGGACTTTGGTATCAAACTCTTCTGCCTGTGAGACACAAGAACAGGAGAAAAGTGAATCACTCTAAACACAGACGACAACTCATAGTAGGAGTTGGGAGGGGGGTGCTTATATCCTACTGTGCAGTGTTTAGCACTACTGTATGACTTAGAGTGTGTTGTGTTGTGTTGTGTTGTGTTGTGTTGTGCTGTGCTGTGCTGTGCTGTGCTGTGCTGTGCTGTGCTGTGCTGTGCTGTGCTATGTTGTGCCGTGCCGTGCCGTGCAGTGTTGTGTTGTGTTGTGCTGTGCTGTGTTGTGTTGTGCTGTGCTGTGTTGTGTTGTGCTGTGCTGTGTTGTGTTGTGCTGTGCTGCATTGTGCTGCGCTGTGTTGTGTTGTGTTGTGTTGTGCTGTGCTGTGCTGTGTTGTGTTGTGTTGTGTTGTGCTGTGCTGTGCTGTGTTGCGTTGTGTTGTGTTGTGTTGTGTTGTGCTGTGCTGTGCTGTGCTGTGTTGTGTTGTGTTGTGTTGTGTTGTGCTGTGCTGTGCTGTGTTGTGCTGTGCTGCATTGTGCTGCGCTGTGTTGTGTTGTGTTGTGTTGTGCTGTGCTGTGCTGTGTTGTGTTGTGTTGTGTTGTGTTGTGTTGTGCTGTGCTGTGTTGCGTTGCGCTGCGCTGTGCTGTGTTGTTGTTGTTGTTTTGTGTACCTGTCTGAGAGCCTCCTCCAGCCGACCCTGTTTGGAGACGGAGAGTTTGCACACGGCCTCCCAGCGGCACTCCAGCTCCTCCATCTGCTCCTGCAGCCAATGGGAGTCGGCCGTGCTGCCCCGCGTCAGGTCCCGCACCGAGCGCTTCAGGGTCCTGATGCACCCCGCGCGCTTGCCCAGCTCCTTCTGGAACACCTGCAGAGAGGAGGAGAAGGGAGGAGAAGAGAGGAGAAGGGAGGAGAGGAGAGGTTAGACATGTTCACTGGACACTTAATGGAGCAGTTAAAGCTGCAGTTGATAAGTCTGGTAGGTTGAGGGGACATGCCCCTATCACTGAGCACCCTCCCATTGAGTTTGTGCTTGCTAGTGACTGAAGGTCTCCCAATGATCATACAGCCCTGCCCTTATTGGACCAGAAGAACCAGGAGCGGATGATTTTTGCAAAACAAATAACAGGCTCTAGGTGGAGGTAGAAGCGCAGGTTTTTTTTTTCTCTGAAACCAGCTGATTTACAGTATGTTGTTCTGTCGGAGCATACTATCGGTTTCAGAGAATATGATCAAAAACATCTCGCCTATGGCACCTTTAAGATGACATGCAATGAGAATGACTAAATTAAGAAATTATGAAATACTAAAATTTCATACGTTTTTTTATTGACACTTATGGGCAGTCGGCAAACTATAATTAAACTGATCTTGACTCATTACACATTACCTTATAATAGACAGCCAATTAACCATAAAGACCAAAAATGTCATTAACGTGATTGACTGAGACCCACCTTGTGCTTGTCGATTAAATTATTGACCATGTCTTTCTCTCCCCTGACTGGCATGTCTTCCGCCAGCTGTGGCTCTGCCCGGTACAGCCAGTCATTCAGAGCCTGCAGGGCATCACTGAACCGCCCGGAAAACAGCAGCGCCTCCTCCAACTTGTGCTGTCTGCAGATGGATTACGTTCAAGTTTATCTCATGTCACGCTTAATTTAGCTTTATTCCCACCATAATTGAATGTATTGAATGAAAAATAAAATAAATAAAAACGTCTAAATTGATATGAATGACCGAATACATCAATGAATGACCTATGAAAACAAAATGAGCCATGAATTTCCTGACCTCTCCATGGACTTCCCAGTGATGGTATCCCAGGAGTCTCGGAGCTCAGACACCATGTTCTCCAGCTGCTGCCTGTCTTTTACAGTTACAGATTTCTCCAGAAGGGCCCGTCCATTCTTCAGAGTGGCCTCATACATAGGCCGTTTAGATCTCAGCAGCTTCTGGAATTCCTACAAGCAAAACAGTAAGAATAGTAATATTTTAGTACTTAGTTGATATATCCAAGAAGGTGTAGAGGCCATGGACCTAAAGCATCTCACTTTGGATGAAATACATCATAATACTCTAAAATCCATATTGAGCTTTCATACTTGTAAAAGTACTTCACTTTGGATTAAATAGCATTTCTGTTAAGCTTTGTGAAATCACAGGTACAGATGCCTCTACAGTATATATCCATAGTATGTGTGAACTGTAGATGGATCAGGCTGTACCTTTTGCTGAGTGAGCTGTTCCTTGATCTCCTCATGGGACACGGCGATCTCCTTATGGGTGTCCAGCGTCTGCTCCACCTCCGTCATCCAGTCCAGCAGGAGGTGCCATGACTCATTAAACTGCAGAGCCAAACAGGAAGTGAAGTTATGACTCATTAAACTGCAGAGCCAAACAGGAAGTGAAGTTACCAAACAATACATTACCCCATTGCTTGTCAAACAGAAACCCTTTGGTCATTATCCATTGGCAAAATTGACACAGAACATTGGGCACCAAATCGTAGTGCTGAAGCGGTCCACACCATTACAATGTGATTAATGACAGGCAGTATATGTGATACAGCCTGTGTAAGGCAACAATCAGACAGGACGCAGTTTATGCGAGATGTGAGATGTGCCTTTTGTTATGTTGCTTGCCATAGGCAGAAAGAATGTTGCATGCTTATACGGCCAGAACGCATTGTGTTTTCAAGCCTGCTGCGCCATTTTTTTTTTGCGCCTGTTTGCAGAGTCACCCTAAGTGGCTCATATAAAAAAAAGTTCAACTCCAAGCGGAAAAAGCGCCATGTTCCTATGAAAACATAGCGCCTCTCGCGTTTCATAAGCGGAAAAGCGTCCACGTTTTTTATGAAAACATAGCGTCCCTCGCGTTTCATAAGCAAGGCAAAAAGCGCGTCCCGCCTGATTGGTTCCCTAAAGCCGGTCTGGCGCCGCACCTGTTTGGCCTGCTTCTTGACCTCCTCCAGGGCCTTGCCCCGCTCCAGCGTGCGCTGGTGGAGCTTCCTGTAGCGGTCCTGCACCGTCATGATGAGGTTCTGCACCACGTCACAGTCCTCCTTCCTGCAGAGCTCCGTCAGCTTGGACGCCGCGTTCTCCATGGCCGTCTTCCTCTCCCCGTACGTGTGCACCTCACTCACCAGCACCTGGGTTATGGGGCGCAGAGAACAGTGGGGCGAGGGTTAGGTTATAGTCTCACTGTGCAACAGGCACACACACATACACACACACACACACACACACACACACACACTCTCTCTTTCTCTCTCTCTCTCTTTGTCACACACACACACACACACACACACACACATACATACAAGCACACACACACACACACACACACACACACAGACACACACGCACACACAGATTTCTCCCTCTCTCACTCTCTCTCTGCATCAACACTGTATCACTTACCCATTAGCTTAATCATTTACATATCAAGTCACTGTCCTCCCTTCTCCCTCACTTTCTTACACACTAACTCTATCACTCTTACAATTATTCACTCACTCACTCACTCACTCACTCACTCACTCACTCATTCACCTTATGGTCCAGAAGCTGGCCACAGATGGTGTCCAGGACGAAGCTCGGAGATGGTAAATATCCGATAGAGTCCTCGCACTTGGCCATTTTGGTCAGCAGGTTTTGCACATTACTGTTGAACTCCTTGGCCAAACTCAGTCCCTCTGTTAACTTAGCCTGGTAGACAAGAACCAGCAAAAGCCAGAGTTCAGTTAACTATGCAATGCACCGCAAATATTCAGGTAGAAGAGTTCTTATCTTACAATAGCATAGGCTTAAATAAATACTGTAGGCTACTCGCAGGTTGTTCACTTAAGATATATCATACACCAGCATGTGTATCATGCGTTTTAGAGTACCAACAGCAAATAGGAACATCTTTAAAAAATCCTTTGTCCCTAATGCTGTGAAGGTGCTAAGTAGCAATAAAGGCACATATAAGGATAGAATTGGCAAAACGTTTTAATTAGGCTACTATTTTTACCTATTTATTTATTTAATACTTTTGTAAAGCCAATTCAGTGAAATGCTTTTTTCATGGAATGTATTGACTGTGTTTGTCTGTCTTGCTGTCTTGGCTATGCACTGTTTGTAATGTCCTGTCTTTCATGTATCCTTATATTGGTGAAACCGAAGGCAAATTTTCACAATCTGTGGACAATAAAGTTTTCGTATTCGTATTCGTATTCGTATTCGTATTCGTAAACTGTGTAAATGTAAATAAAACAGAATGCAATGACTTCCAAATCATGCACACCTATATCATTTGAGAATAGTGCAAGGACAACAAATACATTGTTGGAACCACAGAGGTGCATCGTATATCTCTTAACAGGACATCTTGACCCACATGCTCTTGAATATTCTAGTGTTATTTTGGCTGAGAAGCACCAGCCTTTGGTGCAGTCACACTGACCTTGCGTTCTTGCATTTTTGCATACACTGTGTTCCATTTCTGCTCAAGGATGCACACACTGTGCTCTGTGCTTGAACCACGGGCTACATCGCTTGCTTCCAACATCCTGTGGATAGCATTCCTCACGTTTGTGTAGGCATGCATCTTAGACTCCATCTCAGTACACAGCTCCTAAAAGGGTAGAGATAGAGACAGATAAAAGATAGAGACAATCAAACTTTAGCAGGACTAGACCATGGTGGATTTTTGGTCTAATAGGCAAAGGGCATAGCATGTAAAATGTTTACAGCATTACAGAAGTCCTCCACAGTATTAATAATCAACCATTTGTCCATTCATTTTGAACCAAGCAGTAGATTCAGTGAGTGTCAAGCCAATGCTTAGCTGCTACATGAATTCATGGAATGAACAAACATCATATTCAAGAGTTTTCTAAAAAACCCAGCCTTTCACATCAATGAAAAAAAAAAATACAATCAGTGGAACTGGAATTACCATATGTGCATTGAGCCTCTCATTGGCTGAGTCTGGCATTCCCCACACCATCTTACTGGAGGATAACCTCAGATCTGTATTCTCCAGCCACTGCAGCAGGTCCTGGATCTCCATGGTAACATCTTGGACCTGTGGATGATCAACAGATTAACACAAGAGTATCACCATGGGTGCCTCTTAACATCCCTCCTCGATCCTCGATGCTCGGTCCTCCAGACTCGTTCCCACTGATTTATAATTAACACTGGATAGACTATCTCATTGTTGCCGCCCCATCACGAGGATGAGGATCGAGGAAGGAAGGGAGGATCTATAAAAGGCAAATGAGAGGCACCCCATGTCTCCAAGCATCAGTTTCTGCATGTGATTATCTGTATGTGTCTCTACTGTGTCTGTAGTTATTTCTGTGTATTATAACACATGTGCATGAGGCCCCACCTGGCTGAGGTTGTTCTCCAGCTCCAGCTGCCGGCGCTCGGTCTCGCAGCGCACAAACTCCCAGCGCTCGTTCAGGCCCTCCAGGCGCGGCTGCAGGCCGTGGGGGCTGTCCCCTGAGCCGGCCTCCAGCAGGCCGCGGCCAGCCCGGTTCAGCTGCTCCACCGTGTGCACGTGGGACATCACGTCGTTCCGCAGCACCTGGGAGGGACACAGAGACAGCGTCGTCGTCACGGGAGGATGTTCTCTTTGAATTTTCCCTCGGGGATCAATAAAGTATATCTATCTATCTAGCTAGCTAGCTGATGACAGACTGCAGACTGTCTGTCTGTCGGTCTGTCTGTCTATCTATCTATCTATCTATCTATCTACTGTATCTACAGTATCTATCTATCTATCTATCTATCTATCTATCTATCTACCTATCTATCTCTTAAACACAGACTGGAAATGTCTGTAAGGCATATTATATTCATACAGCCCTATTCTGATTATCATTTTGATACATTATTTTATGTGTAGCCTGCATCTGAAGCTCATACCAATGTGTTTTTGGGTGTGAGTAACTCTAAACCTAATATGTCAGCCTGGGTCCCATCAGCAAACCCGCCACTGCCAATGGTGCTTTAGATAACTGTGCCTACTAAATACAAGTGAAGTTTAACTTAAACATACTAATTGTGATAAATTGCCCCAAATGAGTTGGAGAACTGCAGAAGTGACCTGTGTGGTCAGATGCCCTTTGTGTTTGATAGCATTAAGTAGTAAGGGCATGAAATTGATCAAAGAAGCTTATCAGAGGAGAAGATTTAATTCTACCAAAACATGGCTGGAAGGTTGAAAGACTCTAAAGCTCAAAACCCAGCCTGTGTTGACACACTCCAGCATTCATGCTTCTCTCCGTGCAGGTAGGAAGCTACAATAAGACTGCCCGGAGAGAGCACCACCGATGCTCCGTACCTTGTGCTTGGCCAGCTCGATCTCACAGGTCTGCAGGTCTATACTGAAGGGCCGGGGGCCTTTCAGCTGCTCAGCGGTGCGGGACAGCCACGAGTGGAGCTCGTCCAGAGTGTTCTGGAACTGACCCAGACCCAGCAGGGCACACTCCAGCTGGTGCTGTAAGCACAAACAACCACAACACAATTACAACACATCCACAGCACAACCACAACACATTCACAACACTACTATAATACATCCACATCCAAGACACAACCACAATACATTCACAACACATCCACAACACAACCCTAACACATTCATAACCCACTCACAACACATCCACAACACAATCACAACAATCCACAACACATTCACAACACAACTGCAACATATCCACAACACATTCCTAACACATTCACAACACAACCTCAACACATCAACAACACTATTACAACACAACCAAAACACATCCAAAACACGTCAGACTTCTGTAGCTACAAAGAGGAAAGGGGATATTTCCCCTTTAGAGAAATAACTACAACAATGAGACACTTTAATTACACTTTTACAAGGTTTTTCTTCCAATCAATACAATGACGTCACAGATAATGTGATTGGAGAGATGTGATTTCATGAATACCTTCTACTAAATACTTAAAAAAATGTCATATAATTTTTACGCTGAATACTGTCAAGGACTGAGTACGGGACAACTGTATGTCATCAGGGACATTCCGTGAGATGTGACCTCACCTGTCGGCTCACGGTCTCGGACTCCAGGCTGTCCCAGCGCTGGCGGAAGTCACAGAGTGGTGAGACCGAGCCTGGGCGCTCAGAGCCTGGAGACAGGCGGCACACGAAGCGATGGTTCAGACTCTCGATCTCAATCTTCTTCTGGTACAGCTCCCGCTTGAACTCCTGTGGACGGGTGCACTGGGTGAGACAAGACAAGCACCATCTCTGTGCTTTCATGGTTTGTGTACTTCTGAATTCTGAAGTCAACCTACCTTCAAATCACAAAGCTGGTCTTTCACTGATCCCAGGTCAGATCCCACCAGGAACTCCTCTGTAGATCTCAGCTCTGCAGACTTAAGCCACTCAAACAGCCCCTAAAAAGGCACAAAAATTTAAATATTTTTATATTTACTGATTTACTATATTATTGTAATCTAGGGCACTAAATGTAATTCAAACGATTACACACCGCAACACTCATGCATCATACCACATATTATGTGGCCCTACATGCAGATGACACAGATAATGCCCTCTTGGTATTACACACTGGTACAATGCATTTGCAGTTTTTGCCAAAGGAAAATGCAAACATAATGGTTTCTGAATATATTGCCTACAGTATATCTATATTCGGAGCACGAAGGCAATGTTTTGCTTTGGGACAAAAGAGCGAAGCTGACTCCAGTCCACAAGCATGGTCTGCAGTGCATGGCTCACAGACTAGATCACTCACAGGCCGGTTGCCCACTGGCACAACATTGCATTCTGTCAGATACACATCACATTAACCACAGGGTGCCTAGGCCTTTATTGTGCCAAACACATTGAAATTAAAAGCGACTTCTATTTGGCAAGGACAGAAAGCACTGAAGGGAAAATATGACAACATATACGGTTGACTAATAGTAGCTTCAAAGCGTCCTGTTGCACGGTCTGTCAAGCTTTTCAAATCTTTCAACCACATTATCAGCAACATTTTAACTGTGTCTGATGCGTAACAGAGACTTGAGGTTTAGATCAACACAAGGAATTGAACGATGACAGAAAATGATCATGGATTCAAAGTCGATCACTATTGATTATATGAATTGGTCAAGAAAACCGTACATTTCATGGCTGTTATTTCAGGATTATACACAGTAACGCACCGTATAATATCATTTCCAGACATCACATACCTGCATGGTGTCCTGGTAATGCAGAGCCATCTGCAGTGACTCCTCCAGCTTGCTGTGGCACTCCGTCCAGATCTTACTCAGGTTGTTCCATGTGCTGTACAGCTGAGACATCAGGTAGAACGTTCACACTCACACTCATCACTAGATCTCATTTGCAACTCTAAGCCTTTTTTTCATCGGCATTTCAGGGGGAACACATACCTCATCCAAGCTCTTTGTAACGTCAGGCTTATCAGTGTCCCCACAAGCGGACATCAGCTCCATTCCAAGTATGCCAAGGGTGTCGAGATCTCCCTGCAGGCCGTCAATGTCCTCTCGGAGTGTCTGATGATGGAGAAGAGAAGAGAAGAGAAAAGAGGAGAGGACAAGAGAAGAGAAGAGAAAAGATATGCAGAGAAGAGAAGAGATGAGAAGAGAAGAGAAGAGAAGAGAAGAGAAGAGAAGAGAAGAGAAGAGAAGAGAAGAGAAGAGAAGAGATGAGAAGAGAAGTGAAGTGGGGTGAAGTGAAGTGAAGAGAAGAGAGGAGAGGAGAGGAGAAGAGAGAAGAGAAAAGAGGAGAGAAGAGAAGAGAAGAGAAGAGAAGAGGAGAGACAGATTAAGATCTAATCATGTCCACTATGGTCATGTCCATATGACCATCTTTCAGACAGAATAAGCAAAACGTAAGCGCGGTTCTTGAGATGGGTGAGCCTAAGGTCCACTGTACCTGCATGGTCTCCAGGCTCTGCCGTATGGTCTCTGAATCTGACCGGCTGGCGTTCAGGTCCAGCACCGCCTGCTGGGCGTCGTTCAGGCCGACCGTGACGTCGCTCACGTCGTTCCAGAACTTGACGGCGAGGTCCAGGAGTTTGAGGAGCCAGCGCTCCCTCTCCTGAGCCTGGCTCTGGGCCTCCTGCCACAGCTGCAGCAGACCGGACACTCGCTCCTGGATCGCTGGTGGTCAGACAGTCATATGTGGTTGAGATGAGATTTTATATTGATACAAATCTAAGATATTATATACTGTACCATCACAAGGCAACTGAGCATGTGTCTTCACTCCTGTGCATTACACCAAATCAAATTCCAAGCCATGTTTCATCGTATTGGTAATACAGCACTCAATTGGCATGACTTGGATTATTGCATTATAGTCAAAATGTATGATAGACTCATGGTGTAAACCAGATATATGATGTGAGCGCAACACTTTGATAAAAACAACAAGTGTGTGTCTTGCATTGTCTTTGAAGCGTCGTTACGTAAACAACATAACGGCCGTCTCATCTCTGAGCTCCGTACCTGTGCCGATGGAGGCGTGTCCTGCCGCCTGCGTGTTGGCCAGCAGCTCGTCGGCCTGAGCCCTCGTGCTGGCCAGGCCCAGCTCCAGCTTGCACAGCTCCGCCAGCGTCTGCTTGTTGTCCTGCAGCTGCTCGCGGATGCGCGGCGTCAGGCCCTGCAGGGCGGCGCCAGACTGCATGTGGCTGCGCAGGCGCTCCAGGCTCTCCCCGATCACCGTCATCCGCTCATTCAGCTGCGGGGGGCAACGACAGAAACAGAGAAGAAAGAGTCTCAGCAATAAAAAATTAGTTTTTTTTTTTGTAATTATCATTACAGTAATTTCCCACATTTCCCGCATTGTGTATAAGCCGCAGGAGAGTGTTTTATGCAAGTTACTGTAAAAGAAACAAGACCATATTAACTCCATATTAAAGGTAGGGTATGGAATTAGCTTTTTTGGTCATTTTTGCAAAATCACTTGAAATCCTATTTCTAACCCACTTACAGCCACTGAGTTGAAAGTACTGAAATGGAAATTAAACATGTCAATCATCTGCGGAACGGGCAGGGCTCGAAAAACTCCAGCCAATAGAATTCTAAACCCCATACCATCATTTCACAGCTCATTTGTCAATAACGGTCTTCCTCTTCCTCCTCCCCCTCCCCCCCGCACACGCGACCCGTTCGTGCACATAGCACGAAAGCTGTTGACCGCGAGTCAGTGCTGAAACGAAAGTAACTAGGCCTGCTACACGTCCCATAATGTTCCCCTCAAATTGTATGTGTCACTTCATTTCTATACATACTAAGGCAGCGGATACCTACGGAAACTAAATCACCCACGCAATAAATAAGCTATGTAGCAAAAATTTCATTTTACCGTGACTCGAAGAGTGTTGTAAACATGAAATCGAAACTTAACCGCTTGGAGCTACAGTGGAATAGGCGAACCAGCGGGCCAGCACTAAACTCGGATATTTCAGAAGATAAACGCCCTGGTAAGAACCAAACCAGATTCTGTTCAAATATACACACCTATGGCTACTGAAAGATGTAAGGTAGCCTATATCAAATGTTATTTTGGTGTATTAAATGCATCGTTTTAGAATTTCCGAACGAAAGGGCTGGTAGACTATGCTTTTACCATAATGTAGGCTATAAAATCATCTACCTTGTCTGATTTGTGGAACTATTACCTACAACCCTTTGGAGGTGAATAAAGAATGTAATTGGGGAAGTTGATGTGGGCGATTGTATGGAGACTAGAGCTCATAGTGCTGTAGACGCCAGGCTGGCATTTCATTTAGCCTGGCTCGCTCTCGCGCATAATTTTCGTTGGTGCATGGAGGGCGGGACTTGAGGTTGTATGTATTCAAAATCTGCCGGCCGTTTTGCGAATTCCGTACCCAACCTTTAACTGCCCCCTTGTATTAACCTCTTAGCTGAAGAAATTTTGCAAAATCAATGTATAAGCCTCGGCTAATAGTCGGGAGATTACGGTATTATTATTTTTATAACACAAACTCACAAAGCATATGGGCATATCATTGCTTTACATAGCTTTACATCAAATGATTTGCACATTTAGATGCTCATTGCAACATACAGTACAATGCTCATGATCCTTGAGAGGCTGTGTTTTTATACGTGTTTTTTAATGTATCCATTAAATTTTGTTTTCCCAACAGGATGACAGCTTTACTGGAAATACCCTGCAGATTTATACCATTTCATTGTTTAATCCTCTTATATTCTAAATCATTTAAAATACTATTTTAATGTTATAATGTTAGATTTTGATGATTTATGTCTGGATGTGGTGCATAAGAATAATTCTTACTACTGTATTACAGTATAAGCATGTGTGTGTTATAGTGTCTATTGGTTGGTGTGGTGTGTGTGTGTGTGTGTGTGTGTGTGTGTGTGTGTGTGTGTGTGTGTGTGTTTGCATTTGTGTGTGTGTGTGTGTTTGTGTGTTTGCATTTGTGTGTGTGTGTGTGTGTGTGTGTGTGTGTGTGTGTGTATGTGTGTGTATGTGTGTGTGCGCACACGTGCGTTCTCCACCTGTGTGAAGCGAGGCAGCGACTCCTCCAGCAGACTGGCCGCCTCTCTGACCCGATCCCTGATGGCCTGGTGCTGCTCCTCGGCCTCTTTGGCGCGCCGGCAGTGGTCCTCGCCCTGGACGGGGTTCAGGTCCGACAGACGCTTGGCCAGCATCCCCAGCCGTGCTATCAAAGGCTTATGCTCCGCAATGGACTCCCTCAGACCCTACAGGGGGCATGATTAAAACATTAATGACACTAAATCTGAGATTAAATCACTTGATTTTTTTATAGTGCAGCAGAGACCAGTGACTATTTTATACAGAGAAAAAGTGACTAACATTAAATATTTAGGATATGCTGTGTTAAATTTGGTCGAAAGGGGGCACGGACACGGTTTTAAACTGGAGTTGGAGCTGGGAGTTGGAGTTTAAAACCGTGTTAAACTCCAAACTAGCGACTAGGAGCAATTGCCCCAAGGTGTTTTGATGGGCCATAATGAATAGACATGGTAGACATTGACAATGAGATCATTAAAAGCTCTCTCAATCTACTCGCTAACACAAGGGCAAAATCCTCCGTATTCTCAAGTGCAATGAGAACAAAGCCATGGCTATTATCCTGTGGCCCTGTGATCTTGTGCATGTAATACATCGGTGAGATGAATAAAGATTTGTGTCTTTTTGTTGAATCTCGGTACAATCACAGTGTGTTTTCAAAGTGAATGGAGAGGTAGAGTGGACTTGGGCAACATGAAAGGACACCATTGTGGAGAGCAAAAGAGGTAGAAAGGGAGATCTAAAAAAGAAGAGAAAAAACACTGGTCCTTGAAGTGAAGCAGGCCAGAACCCCCCCCCCTCTCTCTCTCCCTCTCTCTCCCTCTCCCTTTCTCTCTCACTCTCTCTCTCTCTTTCTCCCTCTCTCTCTCTCTCTCTCTCTCTCCCTCTCTCAATCAAATTCAAATTCAAATTCAAAGGGTGCTTTATTAGCATGACTGTTTGTTACAGCGTTGCGCTCTCTCTCTCTCTCTCTCTCTCTCTCTCTCACACACACACACACACACACACACACACCTGCAAGAGGTCCTGTTGTTCCCTGAAAGCCTCGTAGCTGATGGTGCTCAGCGAGAGCTGCTCGGCCAGGGCTTTGGTTTCCCGTAGCCATGGCGACACCTCGGCGTGGCCCTCGGCGACCTGGGCGAGGAGCGACTGAGCGTGCTCCAGCTGCAGCACCACGTGGGAGCTGGTGGCCGAGGTGACGTGGCACTGCTCCTGCAGGACGTCCAGCTGCACCTGGCACAGAGAGAGAGGGAGAGAGAGAGAGAGAGGGAGGGAGGGAGAGAGAGAGAGAGGGAGGGAGAGAGAGAGAGAGAGAGAGAGAGGGAGAGGGAGAGGGAGGGAGAGAGAGAGAGAGAGAGAGAGAGAGAGAGAGAGAGAGAGAGAGAGAGAGAGAGAGAGAGAGAGAAGGAGAGAGAAGCAAAGGTCAAGCCAGCCGTTAAACCAACACGGCCTTTCCCACGGCCACTTCAGTCAGGGGCTCTGCAGTGCGTCATCACACACTTGGCCCCGGTGTAAGGGCCTGTGTTCTTTTGTGACAGGTAAGACATGAGGAGAGCTACGTCATACACTTGACCCCAGTGTAAGGGCCTGTGTTCTTTTGTGACAGGTAAGACATGAGGAGAGCTACGTCATACACTTCACCCTGGAGTACGGTTTTGTGTTCTTTTGTGACAGGTAAGACATGAGGAGAGCTACGTCATACACTTGACCCCAGTGTAAGGGTCTGTGTTTGTTTTGTGACAGGAGATCAGTACCTGAAGGCCCTCTGTCTCTCCTTCTTCACCGTAGGTTCGTAGGATTTCAGAGATCTTCATCATCTTTTCGATGTTGAACCTATGCTGCAGGATTTCTACTGAGAGGATCTGTGAAGAGATTCAAGTAATACAATTTAAAACCTCATGTTGTATTCCAGAGAATTTTCATCTTGAGGAAAACAACTACGCTACCCAGCAAAATGCTGAATTGTATTATCCAAACATTGTGTGTGACCTTTCTTTTCAACTAACTTTGGATAATGGCATCTACAGAAACTCCAACTCTAACAAGGAGAGCATGTGGTGTGTCAGGACTATGCAAATGGTGAACATACCTTATTTTTTATAACATAATGGCCGAAAATAAAAAATAAATGAATTGAGCAAAGGACTTAATGCATTGTATTCACCTTTTGCTCGTAGAGCTGAGAGGAGATGAGGTCTGAGTCCAAGGTAATGGCCTTTAGATCCTCCAAGGCCCGGGCAGTGTCCCTAAACCAGGCCATCTCCTTCTCTACAGCCTGCTCCAACTAGCACAGAGAAAACACACCAGTCAAGACCACAGCAGATACCATACAAACAAACAGAACACAGACACAGACTTCTAAGATAACTAAAATAACTTATGATGTAGTAACTTTGCTACTGCACAGTAATAGCAGTCTCATTCTACGATGAGTAAATATTGCCCAGTATATTGTATTTATAGTACACTAAACTAGCATACTAAAGCGCTGCAAGAGTAGTCTCTCATTCTGAGCAACTATATATAGTACAGAACATTATAAGCATACTATTTTAGTGTTGGAGTACGCTAAACTGGTATACTATAGTGCTGTAAGAGTAGTCTCATTCTGAGCAACTACAGTATATAGTACAGTATACAGTATATAGAACATTATAAGAATACTATTGTAGTGTGATACTATAGTGCTGTAAGAGTAGTCTCATTCTGAGCAAGTATATAGTACAGAACATTATAAGAATACTATACTATACTATACTATACTGTTGGAGTACACTAAACTGGTATTATGTAGTGCTATAAGAGTAGTGTACAGTATACAGTATATACAGTACATTATAAGAATACTATTTTAGTGTGAACTAAACTGGTATACTACAGAGTAGTAGTAGTCTCATTCTAGTCGCCTCAGTTCCTCACCCTCTGCCTCTCGGCGGCACACAGCGCTGCGTCCCCGGCCCCCAGGGCAGCCTGGCTTCCGGCCCCCAGCAGCTCCCTCTCGATGCGGCCCAGCCACAGGTGCAGGTCCTCCTGGCTGGAGGTGCAGCGGCTGGTGGCCTCCAGGGCCTGCTCCAGCCTCGCCAGCACGTCCACGCTGCTCAGACTCAGCACCGAGTAGCGGATCCTCAGGCCGTCCACGCGCTCCTGCACCAGCTGGGACTCCTCGTCTGAGCCGGCGGAGGCAGAGGGCAGTGGACATGAGGAGAATAGCACATACAGTACATTACATACAGTGATTTCCTGTGTATTAGACACATTGTGTTTAAGCCGCAGGACAGTGTTTTATGTAAGTTAAAGGAAACAGACCATATTACTGTAATACCACATTTTTAGTGTGAAGACATTTGGCAAAATCGATGTACTTCATGAGTCATGGAATAGTTGGGAAATTATGGTAGATAATATTAATTACAAAAATACATTTTGTGTGTTGGTCAATCTATTCATCTGTTTGTGCATTCTCACACATACAGGATATGGTAGTGTCAGTAGGTACATTTGAATAACACAAGGGGCAAACAAATGATACGCAGGCCTACCTGAAACCCTCTCCATGAGATCATGACTGTTCTGCTGCAGATTCAACAAATCAGCATTTTTGGACTTGATTTGATCCTGTACAGCCTGTAAAATGAACCAACAGATATCAGAGATGGATATATGAAATAAATAAACAAATAACAGAATAGAAACATAGTTTTACTTTTCTTATTATTGATCTTAAATTTTTTTTTTTTTTTTACTTTATTAATTTAAATACCAATCTATTACAACACATACAGTACAAACACCCCATGTATTCAGTTCAGTGCCTCCACTAGGCTATATTACACTGTATGGCAGATACATGCTTTCTCCTCCTCCACCTTTACCTTGGCCTGCTCTGTGGCCTCCTGCAGATGGAGCATCCCTCTCTCAGCGGTGCGCAGCTCGGCCAGATCCTGCTCCACCGATATCAACCACACCTGCAGCTGGTCACTGCTCTCCTGAAACAGCTGGGCTTTGGGCAGGATGAGCTCCAGACTCGTCCGCCTACGAATACAATCAATCGTTCCGCAAAGCACCATAATCGCTAATTAGCCCCCACCTCACACCAGCTGCAGTAGCTACAGACTGAAATTGAATTGGACAATGCGAGATGTCGAGATAATGAGCCCAGACCTGTTCTTGGCACCCAGACGCAAGGCATCCCATTTGAGCTGCAGGTTGGAGAGTTTCTGTCTGGTTTTCTCCCCGTCTTCTCCCTCGAGGCCCTCGGCCAGCAGCGGGCCTTCCGACATCATCGTATCCATGCTGGGCTTCCTGTCCTCTAGGAGGCGCTGCAGGAGCTATTAAAAGAAGTCCATTCATTACATCTGTTGATTTGAGCAATTAGATTCCTCCATCATGTCTTGCAGATTGAACTGGGTGTCATTTAGCACTTTTTCACATTGGTTAATGAATAACAAATCTAGTCCCTGTTTTAAGTAATGCATTCAAACAATTGACTTGACAAAGCAGGGGGAAAAACAGTCTATTTCTTAAGGGGAAAAACAGTCCCCTAGGCCCCTAGGATCCTTGCCAGGAGCACAGTCACTGCTAGGCCTAAGAACAAGCATGCAGTGAAACGTGCCTCGTCAATGGAGCTACACCCTTTGTGGCCCCGGAGTCAAAGCCTTGTCTCATGTGTCAAGTCAGCATTGTGTGCATCCAGGCATGTTTCACCTCACCCGCACCGAACTCACAAAAGCAGCCGGCTCGAGCTGAAAGGTGAGCGACTTTCTTTTCTTTCCACGAGGAACTGTACACAAAAGCCTTCACGAGCACTTAGTGACCGTGAACATTCTCAATTCTACATTGAATGGAGGTAAACGCTGAATAAAGAGGATCTGGAAATAACTTCATGGCTGCTCCGGATTTTATGCACATACATTATCTGGTGAATACATTCAGTTCATACAACAGCTGAGATTCATTTCAAAATCTGGACTGGTCTTAATGAAATAATTATATTTGATTCAAGTTAATTGTATTAAACCTGGGCTGGCTGTAGGATGGCTTAAGAAAGCATGCACCAGAGATGGGCCTTCTTACCTTCTGTTCTTGGAGCTGTGCTTTCACCACCTTGAACTCAGAGGATGGAGGTTTCTGATTGGCTGTGAGGTCTTCGATCTCAGACACCCATGTAAGAAGGGCATCCAGGTTCTGCTGAAAGGTCTCCGGATCCCCGAACTCATCTCTCAGAGTCAAGGCGGATCTGGCACCCTACACGGACGATGAAAATGCACAAAATGATCAATTGGATTAGATCTGGTCAAATTAGATTACACTAATGTAATAACATGCTACAATGGTGCATTGAGATATGGCACATTGAGGCTTCATGAGCAGAAATGTATGTCAACAGCACCTTCCATCTGTCCAGACTGGAGTCTTGGTCTGAGCTTGACTGGCCATCACTTTGAAGCTGCAAGTTAGATATAGCAGAGATATGCCAGTTACATTCCTGAACATGGAGGCTATGGGATTCTGCAGGTGGTCTGATATAACATTAGAAACAATCAACATCTGAGCAAGCAGCTTTTAATGAATAACTTATCCTACTTTTTGAACAAGACGAAATAATACTTGTTAGTAGTATTTGATCCCTTCTTTGCTAAATCAAAACACCTGCTGAAAACACGCATTCGTATATGTGCTTTATCATACCAGTTACTCTATGGTAGGAATAAATCAAATAAATCCTGTAGACATACAGTAACTATAGACTGTTGGTCACAAAATCTCAAAGCATGATGTAAACAATGTGCTTAAAGCTCACAGAAGGCACACTAGAAAAAGATGTGATGGATTGTTTTGAGGATGGCGAATGAATGGTAATGGAAGAAGCCTAAACCCTGGGTCAAGTCCAGGGAGGAGAGTGCTCTGGTCGCTGCTGTTGTATTGACCTCTGCTAGTTCCTCGGCCGCTCCCGTGAGGACCCTCACTGTCCTGGTGACCACGGGGTCACCGCCCTTCCCTGCCGCCGGGTACTCCGTCACCTCCACAATCTCCGTCACAATGGTCTCTGTCACCTCCGTCACCTCGGTGACCTCCGGTCTGTTCGGTGGCGTTCTCCACGACCAGGGGCTCCCGGAGTCCCGCCTCTGGAGGCTGGTGCGCCTCTCCAGAGTCGTCGCGGTGGTCCCCTTGTCGTAGTGCCCCAGCGGGGAGTGCCTGTCCAGCGTGACGCGGTCGTAGTGGCCCAACGACGAGTGCCTGAACTCCGGGGGGTTAGTCCTGCGGGCCAGGGACCCGTTGCGGGGGGTTTTGACCGGCGAGGGCGTGCTGCGCCAGGCGTTGTCCAGCGTGCTGGTGGTGGTGACCGTGGGCGCCGGGGAGCTCCGCGGCTTCTCCAGGGTCGGACTGGGCGCCGCGTCCTCCCTCTTCTTCCCCTCATCCTCCTCTTCCTCATGGCGCGGAGGCTCGGGGAGAGGCCACTCGCGCCGTCTCTGGTAGCACTCCTTCAGGAAGTCCTCGTCCGTGCGCACGTGCTTGGATTTGTTGCCCAGGCAACTGGGCCTGCTGATGAGGTTACCCATGATCCTTTAGCCCACTGGCTAGTAAGGTGAGAGGCTAGGGAAGGCCCCTGGGCCATGCATGCACACAATGCATCTGCTGCCTATAAACACAAGATGGAGGGGGTTTGTTGAGTGAATAGGCCAAGTCTCACAACAAAGGTTCAGTCACAGATAAAGAAGATGTGTTCGATCTAGCCCTGCTGCTAGCTCTGCTCAGACACAGGGTTCAGCTGGCTCTGCCACAGAGGACCACACACACCACAATTTTCAGTTTATTTGCAGCTCACTTTCACACAAAGAGATGCCTGTCTGTCTGTCTCTTTCTCTCTCTCTCTCTCTCTCTCTCTCTCTCTCTTTCTCTCTCTCTCTCTGGCTAAACCAATGCCACAGTCTCAGCCCTCACCCTGAGCAGGTACAGTAACTCTGACTGAAAACCAGCGTTCTGCTCCAATGCGTGTCATGGGTGAGGGGGGTTGAATCCCTGCATCTCATTCTTGGCCCGCGCGCCCGAGACACTTACACCGCGCTACAATTTTCTGGGGCATAGAAATCCAACTGACAGGGGCCGTCCACAGAGGCTGAGTCCTCCAGGATACCCACTGTTTCGCCTGGCAGGCTGGGCCACGCTCCCCTGCCAGCCTGTCCTCGGCCTGGCCCTGGGAATCCATTTAGCCCTTGATCAAATATGACAGGCATAAAAATGCTGCTTCATCTCCTTGTTCCGAATTGTGGAGGATGGCACTGAGGAGGAGGGATAGAGGGGAGGAGGCTTTTTAGGGAGGGGGGAGGGGGTTGGGGGGTTTGGGGCGGGGGGGTCAGCCAGACATAAAAGGGTCTCAGCCAAAAGCACAAGAATGTCTCCCACTCGGCTCTCCTCAGCCTGTCCTCAGGGTCAACACTGTCTCTGGGACCAAGACCGAAGTGTGTGTGTGCTTATTTCTGCGAACTGGCATCGCATATCACATAACACCTCACATTATTAACGTATATCAAAATTAACTCATAACTACCAACGAGACGTTCACTGTAATGTTATACAAGTCCAAACCAAGTGTCTGCAAGTACACCGTAAGTATAAAGTATCTCAAATATCTTTCTGATTTTGACTTTTGACATTTCACCACTCAGTGCTCAGACAGAAAAGGGAAAACGACGTGCAATTACTGTCCTCTGGCAAATCAGACAGACATGCTGAGCCTCAACAGTAGTACTTTTGTGTGTGGTAAGGGGGGGGGGGGCACTTGGATGTTGACTCCTGCAGGTTAGTTCAGGTCACTGTATGCCATTCTGGATCAGTGCGTCTCAATGCTGACCAGTATGCGGGACATTGGGAAGCTAGACCCAAACACCCAGGGTGGTTTTATGACTCACTGGAGCAGCAAAAACAAAATTAAGCATTCAGTCTCCTTCCTACCTACCCCCATCCCACAAAGTGAAGGACGACAAAAAATGAGAAGGGGGGCAATTTGACTGTATGGAAAAGAACTAATTGCGGAAAGCTCTTGCATTGATGGCTGTGTGAACGGATTTATTGTTACTTTCTAAAAATCAATCAGTTGCACCCCAGGAATCAATCATTTGAATTGTACACTTGTGTTTGTGGGAGGGGAAGACTGAAGCCCCATGAGAGTAGTCTTGAGTGGGATTTGTCGTAACATGTCGGTCCCTTAACTAACGTGACCAAACATGCCCAAACCTACTGTATATATTGCTACTGGTCCTTTACATTAACCAGTGAATGCCTATTGCACATTTTGAATGTACTGTATGCAAGCTTGAGTGAGCAGATGTGTCAACTGAAGGTTGTCGTGAACTAGTCTACTTATCTACAATGAAGCAAACACACATACTGCTGCTTAATTTCAGAACCACAGATAATATGAGTGACTTCTATCATTCATTTTCAATTGATGTAAGGTTTTAAAGATCTCTTTGAACTGAGTCTGCTATTTGAAAGCTTACCCTGTCACCAGCACAAACATGTTGTCTGGGATGATAATATTATATGCCATATGGTATTCTGATCTGCTTAGCCGGTTCTCTCTGGTAATTGGCTGAGCAAACATAAATGCAACCTGTCACTGGTGGCTTGACATTTAGGACGTGGAGATTCCCCAGCGATTGTGAGCCAGCTAGAGCGGAAGAATGGGATTCTCTCTGTGGTTAGAGATCCACTGCTCATTCAACCACCAATCCATTAACCTGAGCCTATTGATCAGAGGCCTAAGCTGGACTCAGGATTAATGTTTTGAATGAGAGAATGGATACACTGTATGAACAGTTTCCATCTCCAGCTAGTAAGCTGAAGATATTTTGATACCACAGCCATTTAGTGGCTAGCCATTTATTTGTTATTTAAAGCATATGGTCCTTTGTACTGTAGATAAGCATCTCCTTTTGGTGGAACTTGTTCGAAAAATGGTTCCTTTGTCACCATCACACACACACACACACACACACACACACACACACACAAACACACACACAAATCCCAGAGGTATAGACTGGTGGGAAAACTAACACACAAGCTAAAGGCTACACTCCGTCCGTCCTATCAGCTTCTTTCAGACAGGGCCACAAAGCTAACAACTCTCTCCCTCTCTCTCTCCCTCCCTCTCTCTCTCTCTCTCTCCCTCCCTCTCTCTCCCTCTCTCTCTCCATGGCTTTGGCGGTGAGGGAGGGCTCAGCTGTAAAGAAAACACACTCACACCAGGGCAGCGCGATGGGCCTGTGCCGGTGAGATAGCGAGAAGGTCAAGGAGGACACATGGCAGCCCTGACGGGGGGTCCTCCACTGCATGCTATCACAACAGTCCAAAATGGCACCAGTCGTCATGACTACAGCTAGTGCCATCTGGACACGGGGAGCTTTTTCCCCGTCCTCACCCTTACAGTAAGTGTTTACAGTGTGTGACTCTCACTCTTTGGCCGCCAAGAACGATGCTGCTGCCTCTCCACTCCGATGAGGCTCTCATCCAGGGCGCCTTTCTTTCCTTAAATGACCCAGTTCACTCGCTCACTTAACCCATTTCTGCAGGCTAGTAAAGCGATACGGATCCTGCTCTTTAAAATAGCCCCCTCCCTGCCCACACACCCACACACACACTCACACACACCACACCACCACCACACCACACCACACCACTCAGCTCCCCAGTCATCTAGGATGACCCGCGCCGTCTCCTCACTTAACCTGCTGAGAGAGCAGCCCGTGGCTCAGGGCTACACCCACTCACACCCAGCTCCAGCAGCCATTGATTTACAGCACATGTCTACAGACAGGGTCCCGCGCCGAATCAAATTAAGATGACCATGATGGAGAGTTGCTCACATCGACCGTGGGGCCATCGAGTGATCTATGTGAGGGCACGCGCTGCCATGTGGGTAATCCCATTAATGAACAAAGCATACCTTAGTGTCTTCTGTCACTCAAAACCAAAATGGATGGAAACATATATTACACCAATTGCAGCCATCAAAAAAAAAAACATGGGGAAGGAGATACCCACATGTTGTAACCGAAACCCCTCAAGATACCCAACCAGCGTTTCATTTCATCGACTGCACTAACAGTAGAAGGCATGAGATATGTCTGTTTACTGTAAGTAGCCATACTGAGGCGTACCACACGCTCAACCCCTCAACAGGATACAGGCTCTCTGGGACTGGTGCTTTGTCACATACCATGTGCCAGTCTGTGGAGTCTAACAGATGAAACAGTCCTATGTGTAATGATACGTCTGATTATAAGAAAATAAATTGAAAACATGCACAGCCATCATGTATAGTGTCATCAGCAGGGTGCCTGTAATCAAGATAGTGGTCTTCTAATTAAAGATGGCAGCAGGGTACGCCCTCGAGGGTCATAACAACAGCCTCTCATGGAATTAAAAAGGTTGACATATGTAGTTCACCTCTACCAGGGAAAGATCTATAGCTGGTTCTTGGTGGCCACTTGAAAATGAGTGAAAGATATCACTTCTGAGAAATGTGAAATGAAAAAAGTCCCTTTTTATCGCTTGTGGTCACTGGACACATTGAAGGCGGAAAGCATTAAAAAAGTATCAAATTAAGGTGATACCGCATGACCTTAGTGTCATGACACCTGCATGCAGTAAATCATTTTATCTTGAAAAGCGCACCCAAAAAACACCTTCTTCTGAGACACATAATTATTCCGGTCTATTCTGGAATATTCCATTCTTTTGAAATTCTCCCTTTTCATCTCAGTTTCAAAAATCACCATTCAAAATCTCATTCTAGCATCAACACATTCAACAACCTATAGATGAGCACGGTCATCTAATAGCTATTTCTGCAGGTAATCAATCATTCCCTCTCTTTGTCTCAAAGACAGTTTACTCACAACAGCCACACTCTGAAAACTAATGAGTGCAAAATTCCTGTGGACCGCGGCTCACATCCAATTCATTCCAGTAGCTCTCGAGGACAATGAGGCTGCCCTCCACATTGCATCGCTCTCCTGCTGTCTGCCTGCCTGCCTGCCTAGCTGCACAGAGCCCTCCAAAACTTCAGCTCCAACTTTTGAATGAAAAGATGGACGTTTTTTTTGTTTTGTTTGTGCGGTTACGTGAATCGGCAGTGCTTACTTACCCCCTTGAGAATGGAGGAAAGAACAAACGGCTAACGGAAGAAATCCAGCGGCTCTTCATTCATCGTTTCAAAGAAGGAGAAGATGACGTGAGAAGAAAGAGGAAGAAGAGAAAAAATCCCCCAGTCCGGTTTGAGCATCTTTTTTAAGGAGATTTTTTGTTCTTCCTTGGAGCAAACTCCCAACACAAACACACATACACACACACACAGTCTCAACCATGTATGTTTACACACCCCTTCATTCAAACAACCCCTTGCCTACACACACACACACACCCACCCACACACACACACACACATACACCGGCTCAGATAACCCATGCTTCTCCGTTGCCCACAGTCACGGGAAAACAATGTCCCACTCTCCTTCCCATCGCTACGCCCCCCTCCTCCCCTCTAACCGGCACTCCTCTCTTTCTCTCACTCTCTCTCTCTCTCACTCTCTCTCTCTCCTTTGTTGCTTCTTCTCCGATAGAGCAACTCAACTCCAGCCTCCCACGGGCTTATGGTGGTGAGGAAGAGCAGTGAACTATATTCCCGTACATCCCGGTCTGCGTGGCGTGCACCTGATCCATGGAGGAGGCTGCTGCTGGAGGAACTCCATGACTCCTGCCCCGATGGGTTCGCCTCGTGCGGTATTAACTCCCAGGCTCACAAGTGTGTGTGCATGTGCATGTGTGTGTTGTGTGTTAGTCCAGTGTTGTGTGCCAGACAGTTAGACAGCAGAATCACCTCACCTCCTACTTTCCCCTCCCTCGGATAGCCCCTCCTCCATCCCCCACCTCCCCATTCTCCTCCTCCTCCAAGGTTCTCTTTTGGCTCAGAAACTCCATGCTGCTTCTTGAGGGAAAAAAGGGAAAGGGGTTAAGGGGGGGCGGGAGGGGGGAGATGAGGGGGGGAGATGAGGATAGAGAGGCGGGAGGGGAGAGGGGAGGGAGAGCTTTCTAAAGACCTCCAGGCTGCCCCTGAACATTCACATGTTAAGTGACAGCTGCCTTCAAGTCCCTCTCTCTCGCGCACTCTTTCTCACACACACTCATACTCACATGGACTCTCTCTATCTCTCTCAAACACACACACACACACACACACATACACACATTGCCCTTTAATTACAGTGATAGTAGAGGCAAGGACGCTGGGGCACGAAGGGAAAGACCCCCACTCATGCACCCCCAGCTCCACACACACACACACACACACACACACACACACCATCTCCATTCAGAGCCAGCACACTAGCCCTCACTGGCGCAACAAAGACGACTAATTACTGTAAAACATCTCCCATTACTTTTCAACTCACATTCAGACCCAAAATTGCCAGCGACACAGACAAAAGGCACCACAGGAGGAAGGAGACAGGCTCAGTCGGGGTTTCCCTCTCATGGTCTCCTGGGAGAATCAGCAGATTATCATGAAACCACAATTTATCAGCCACTCTCTTTTAATCGTGACCTTTGAACTTCCATCTAACTCCAGGAGAGCGGGAAAACATCCTTTCTGTTGTTGTTGTTGTTTTCAAACCTTAAAGGCCGTTAACACCAAGAATGATAACTATAATGATAACGATAACTATAACTATAACGATAAAAGCGTCCACACTTACCAACGATAAACGATTGGCTGGTAGCTTTTTACCTTTCTCAAAATCACTGTGAAAGTGATCCCCAACAATATCGTTCTTCTCGTCGTTATCATTATAGTTTATGTATGAACATCATCATTAATTTTAACGAGAACGATACTTTTTTGTTAGCGTTATAGCTATCGTTGTTGGTGTGAACGGCTCCATCCCTACAGTAGGTGCTGCTCTCGGGTTTCACTAATCCTGTTTTATCTCTGTCTCATCAGGTTGCTGCTTATCCTTGCACGTGGTTCAGAGGGGGTCAGATGTGGGTGTGTCGCTGGACGGGAACTAGCAGGTGTGTGGTGGAGGGAAGCAGGTGTCCCAGCAGCCCTCAGGCAGGTACACAGGTGGGTGACATCTCACTCCAGCCCCCCCACCCCCAGCACCCTCCGGCTGACACTCCCCCGATAATCCACTCCTATTGTCACTTAAACGATGTGTCCATGTGGACTTGTCAGACTCCAGTGTGACAAAATATATTGACCTGTCTCATAATATACTACCAGGGGAACATAGGCCCATATGTCTATTTGTGACACTGCAATGTGACTGACTAACACCATCTCATTCAATGGTGTTTGTGGTCTTTTTCTGTAGTTAAAGGAAAGCGCTGCCTGGTAGGTATATATATTTTTTTTCACACAAACTCTTTTCCCAAGTTCTTTGAAGGGTGTCAATGTCTTTGTTTCCTGCCTATTTTCCATTGAAAGAAGGGGAGGTCTCTAACATTGGTGAAGAGACACCTGCTAAAACCTTGAGAAATTGCAGAAAAAAGAGAGGAAAAGAGAGATAAATAGATCAAGAGATAGATAGATGGACAGATAGAGAGAGAGATAGAGAGAGAGAGATGCAGTGAGAGGGTGACCAGAAAGACAAAGCAAGATGGATGACGACAGAGGAAAGATGAAGAGTGACGGGGGTGCAAGAGTATATGCCTCC
>NC_084999.1:10099541-10149541 GCF_963854185.1 Sardina pilchardus | reverse complement strand
TTGTCACCACCCTGTTGTTCTCCTCTCTCTCTCTCTCTCTCTCTCTCTTTCTCTCTCTCTATCCTTCTCTTGCCAGATCTCCTGGGGTCTGGTGGCAGGGTTTTACAGCTTTGGAGAAAAAACCCTAATGCTCCCCAGAGCCTAAAACATATTCGACCGAGATGCTTACCCTTGCACCATGGGGACAGCGGGTCACAAAAAGAGGACGTTAAAGTTCAAATCACTGGCTTCGGTTTGATGTCTTTTATCATCTGTCGCTGGCAAACTCAACCCAAACAATCACGATGAAAACAAAAGCACACGTCATCGAGACAGTTGGCAGTTTGACTGTGGATCCTGGGACCCTGGGCATTATTCCAGCTCAAAAGTCTCTCTTCAGTTTCTTCCTCAATGTTGACTCCAACGAGTTGTTAACAGACACCCGCTTGGTTCATTTTGAAGATGGCTGTTATGTCTTCAGACTTGTAAAACATGGATAAAGCAAATCCAGGCATGACGCCAAGAGAGAGATGAGTCTTCCAGGGGTCTTCAATGAACGTATAATGTAAAGAGCCTTGGTTCCACTTTTACTAGGATTGTATTACTCACCAGCAATTCAGCTCACACTCCAACAGAGCTTTCACCTAAATACTTTGTTGTTGTTGTCTCAAACACAATGAAGAATATGACACTGGCAACTCAGAAGAGGGCAAGTGGAAGTGGAAGAGATGGATGAGACAGGAGACCGGGAGCTTTCCCAGGGAGACTGAGACGGGAAACTGGGAATTTTCCCAGGGAGACTTACAGCTGGATCCAGCGGGGGAAGCCTCATCTCCATGCTCTTCAGCCAGTGCCGCAGCGCCTTGATCTGACCCCGGAACTCACATTGCCACTGGCTCCAGTGTTCGGGGTCAACCCTGAGGGAGAACACACACACACACACACACACACACACACACACACACACACGGGCACACGACCACACACACACGGGCACACGCACACACAAACCCATGAGCACACACACGCACACACACACACACACACACACACGCACGCACACACACATACAAACACAGGCACACACACACACACACACACACACACACACACAGAGAGACAGCTCAAACAGCTCTATCTATCTGCTGGGCGTCCACCCACCATTGTCTAGAGAGGGATCAATCATCTGGTCAACACAGTGCAGCTCCTCTGAGGCAGACGTGTTTTTCAGGTCTGCTTGTTTTAGAAACATCTGATTGATCTCCTGAACTTTGGACTTCTACTGTACTGTACATCAAATATATCAACAGTTAATAGGACCATGGCTAGCTGGAATTCATACTATATTACCATAACCATAACCATATATCTGACCCATATACTGTACAATATCTATCCCCAGAGACAATAAATCTATTTTTCTGACTGGCAAAAGCTGGAGGGAATTCCACCCTGCTTCAAGTTGCCTCTGCCTCGTCCATTAATTGCATGTGTATTTGGACATCTCAACGGTTAGAGTCAGTGACAGTCCACACTAGCCTTTGTTTCTGATTTCTCGACATTCACCAGGTCACTAGTGAATAACCGCGGTTATAGCGGTTATTCACTGTTCAATGGGTAGTGAATGAGTGACTGATCTGAATGCAAGCAGTCTTTTTCCATTCAGTGTACAAGGAAATAAACACTTCCAAACCCAGAGAGTAATCACTGGCCCATCAGCTTATTATAACTGTTAATGATTTACCTTGAAGTTTAGACACTCTCATGTCCCTTAATTAATAAATAAAACAAATGTAGTCTGTCAAACATTCCAATTTTAACACCAGCTTTTGAAAAGTGGGCCTATAGTAACCGTAATTATTATTATATTAACTAGTATCAAACTGTCTTTGTGTTGAAGAAACACATTAAACATGTGTTAGTTTCATGTGAGTTGCTTATTAGATCCCATCCTTTGATTCTCATTAACTAAGGACTTGAGGCCAACTTCGGTTACTTTCAGTTGTTGTTTTTTCGCCTCTGGTCAACATGGTGCCACAGCTGCCACAGAGAGCAGGTCGTGTATCACACAGTGAAATGCCACCCTTGTGCGGGTATCTCACAGGAGGTCATATTAAAACCTGCAATGGAACTGTACAAGTTCTTTTACTATGAGTTAGTCTACAGGCAACCATTACCCAGAATGCTTCCCTGGAGGTGCGACAGTTCCAGGAATATCACTGTCTTCCTGAAACAAACAGACAAGGAAAAGTAGAGGTGTATTTCAGGATTACATCATTCTTTTGCCCATGCTTTTGTGCCAAAAGATAAAAGACTGAGAGTATCAAAGTATTAATCAAAAGTGAAACCTGATCTACTCTATCATTTGTGTGTCAATCGTATGAAAGGTTTCATCAAACCAGCACATTACTACCCCAGCATAGCCCTGAGGGATGTCTGTAAACTGGACTAGTTGCCTCCCCTGCTTCACTGTCTATGACAAAGATATTAGGTGGAACCTCAAATACAAGTGTCTATATCAGTTGTACAATTGAATGCTTTCCTGTATTTATGCACAGGGAAAGGGTCAATTAATTTCAGTAAATGTGACAACAGTGCCCTCTTGAGGTGCATTGGATATTCTAAGCTTTTACCATGTGTGTATAGTGTCTTATAAGAAAGACATTTTCAATGGACCGTATCAAATGTAACTGAATATAACAATTCAAATGCAAAATATACACACACATACGTCACATACATATTCTTATAATTAAAGATATGCTCTATAATAAGTCTTTATGAAAAAATGAAAAAAAAAAGATGAGATTTTTTTTATCATAGTTTATTTACATTAGTGTTGTTTTCAAAGATGCACCCAGTTTCAATCCCTGTCAAGGCACTCCCATCTTGTTATAGGCAAAACCAACTTGTTAGTGGATTGCATACAAGTTTACATTTTCCATTTTACATCAAAAATAGTAGTGATATTTTTTTCCTAAGCATTTTGAAAATCTATTCATCTTTCAGTTTTTCCAAATATTTGTAACCAAGTTAGTAAAACATGCAAAGCAAAAATATATATATTACAGTAAATGATATCAAAAATATGATGGAAAAATGGAAATAAAACAGGATTTACACAAGTCAAGTATTTTCAAAAAATAAAGAGAAGAACAATGTATAGGATTTTGCAGAGAGCAGAAAAACTGGTTGAGAAAGCAACTTAAAAGAGACATTTCATGGGAAATAAAAGTAAAAACATGGACAAATGAAATGCATGTAAGCAGGGATAAAAGAATACATTCAGTTTTTTATTTGTATGGTAGTGTTTAGTACACTGGGTAGATATTTTTCCAGGTTTTAAATCTTGCAACAGTACAGCAGCTTCCATTTTGTAATTTAGAGATTGGTGACTTCTGGTTAGTTAAAATCATTCCAAATTCTTATCGCTAAAAAGTACATTCATAAGATCATGTCAGCCATACTCTAGGTTTTAGACAAAGGCTTTTCTTAGCAGTAACAAATACATAGGAGAATATCCTATTTGTCCTAAGAAGCTAAACATTGGATGAAACAGTGGGTAGATTTTGTCTTGATGTAAGAGCCAGAATGCATTAAGTCCAGTGCAAAGTTCATGGTATGTATCTCAGGAAGATGTCAGCGTTACCCTAGCCTTTATTCAAACCTCGCAAGAGGAGATGTTTGTGGGTGAAGAGAGGTGCTTGACTGCAGATCTAAAATAAAAAAAGGCCAAAGTATAAATGAAAAACAATGAAAACTTAATGGCAAATCAAAGAGTGTCTTTTGTAATATTTAAACAATGATGTAAATCGGATGCAAACTGAAAAGATGCTTGTGATGGCATTAATGGCAGCAAACACTGCATATCAAATTGTCGTACCTGAGGAGCAGATGTTGATGGCTGTGGATGAATGTCATCCCAGACTGAGTAAGCACCACCTTCTTCCTCCACAGGACATCTGTTTGGAAAAGACTTCTATTGTAAAAGAGAGCAGATAAGAGAGTGTTGTTTATTAAGTTTGTCTTCTTCATTCTGAAATTGAGCACTCAAGGCAGATATTCAGAAAGAAAGAGAAGAGAGTGAAAGGACAAGGTAAATAAAGGGCATCTAAATAATGTGAAATTACTTCCAAAAATGTTTAAGGAGAAGAGACTGTCCTTTAGAGCAGAGAAGTGGAGAAAGGTAAACAGAGAGTGTGAAGAGAACAGCAAGCCATACCCAAATTCACCCAAGTATAACTTACAGGTAAAGAAAACCAGTCCATGAACTCTCCAGGTAATGTGAGGTGAAGCTGGGTGTGACATCTGAAATCTTCTTGGGACAGTAGGCCATGGGGGTTTGACTAAGTTGAGCTTGAGTGTTGGTGTGAGGACTTGTGGTGCACTTTTGTCATGAATCATGATGGAGGGCACTGGACTGGCTCAATATGTATCCGGTTTGTCTTTTGGGAATGTCTGAATCCATGTGGACAGGGTGTTTGGTGCTTCTTTGTTATAGCTTAGCTGGAATTGCCCGCCAAAAATCTATATATATCTTTCCTGCTTTCATTGTTGCTCTCCAGTGTCCAAGCTAATAGTGTTTTTTCCATATTCTGCTCTTTAGTAAGTTAGCCAATTGTTCTTGATTGCTTTGATGGCTAACATCCTCTTCTTAATAAAATTGATTTAACAGATATCTATACACACACTGTACTTAGAAATATAGCCATATATATAGTTTTTGAATCTGGTAACATAAATTCTCTATCTATCTTGGCATATCTTTTGGAGTTTTCTCCAGACAAAAAAAACAAAACAAAACAAAAAAACTGTAAAAACAATTAGAAACGTTCTGAAGTCGCAAGTAGAAATGTAAAATATTTAAAAACAACTAGCCTCAATGACAACTGCTCTATAAAAATAGCTGTCATTCAATCAAAAAATCCATGTTATTCTTAAAATACTACACTATTCAATATTATATATATGAAACTGCAGGAAAAAACAGACAATAAAAATAATAACCTATTAAGGCCGGACAGGTATTGTATGCATAGTTTTCAGCATCCATACTACTTGGAGTTGGAGCTCAACAATCCAAACTTTTTTTTTAGAAAAATGGTAGTTTTCGGAATGCAATTTCCTAAAGCAACCACATGCAAAGCTGAATAAATAAGTCTTTGTTGTCTTCCTTTTTAGATATCATTCTTTCCTATTTTAAGCCACTGAGGTGTGAAGGGGTAGTGCTGTTGTGAAGGAGCTAATATCTTCGGCTATAGCTGGATGACATTGTGGATGAGGATGAGGAGAAGGACATGCCAGAGAACAGTGAAGAACCAGTGGCATCAAAGCTGCCTCTTCTTGAGCCAGACCTGGACCCTGTCCTTGAGCCAGAGCGAGAGCCGGAGGCAGATCCAGCACCACTGATGTTGTAAGGGCTGTACAGGCCTTTGCTAGACTGAGAGGAGGCTTCCAGAAGTCGTAAGCCTGATCCTTCCTCAACCATACTTCTGTCCATGGCATCTTTATAAGAAATCTTGAGTTTGGTTTTAGGGCAGGTCAGGTATTTGGAGTAGGCACTTACATCTCTTAGCTTTTGGGCAGTGCGAGCATCAATGCTACCTTTCTTGATGCCCTCTTCCAGAGAAACTCTTTCCTCAACATCTGGTTCTATGAGACCACCAGTGAGGTACTGCACTTCAAGGAAACGCTGACCAGCTTCATAATATAGCCAACCTTTCTTGAGGGCTTGGGAGGCAGACATCCTTACTTTGGTTCTGGGGTCCTCAAATCCATTGAAGGCTTTCTGGGCCAGGTTTAACCTGTCCACCATTATCTTATCAACAAGACCCTTCTCAGTTGCCTCAGCGACAGGGAATTTCTCCCCTGTTGCAGGGTCAATTATGCCTCCGGTGCAAGCCTGTGCCTCTAGCAGTCTCTGGCCCGTAATGCTGTCAACTAGATTCCTGTGCATGGCCTCAGTGACTGAGACTTTCTCTAAGGTGTCAGTGTCAAGAATTCCAGCCACGGGCACGGTCACTTCGGTTGGATCATTCCAAATGGTGGCTGGAGTTCTGATAGAGGGCACAGGGCTCATAGGATATGAAGAAGTTGATCCAAAGGAAGAGGACCGGGAACGGAAGCCACCCATATTTCCAGACAGCATGTCAGCAAATTCAGTGATGGGCAAGTGTCCAGAGCGGTACTGATCCAGAGAAGACTGGTCAATGAGACCTCGGGCGATGGCATCATCAATGTCATATTGTCGGCCTGATCTCCTGTCAATGATGACGGACCTCACAGTACCGTCAGATGTGGTGGTAGTAATCTCTTCCCACTCACATTCCTGCTCTGCCAACTCCAGGTAGGTCTGATGGTCAATGAGCCCTTTGCGGTATGCTTCGTAAACAGTCATCTCTTTGCCAGTCTCTGGGTCCACAATGACCACTCTGCGCTTGCGCACAGAGGACTTTGAAGACGTCCTCCTTTCTCGTTTCTTCTCCTTGAGCAGCAGGAGCACAAGACCAGTGTCTGGATCTGTAATGCATCTGTCCATCAGCTGTAGGTAAGTCAAATTCTCTTCAGTGTTGGGATCAAAGAATCCCTTGGTGTCATCAGATGGGTCAGTGAGGATCTCATTCATTTCCTCATCAAAGAAGCCACGTTTGTAAGCCACCTCTACGGGCAAACGGTGACTCTCCTCTGGATCAATGATTCCTCCTGTGGCAATCTGGGCTTCAAGGAGACGGATGCCATGATCTTTGAGGATGAGGCCTTTCTTCATGGCTTGGAAGAGAGAGATGGTCTTGCCTGAGTAAGGATCTCTGTAGCCTGTCACAGCCCGTTCTGCGGACAGAAGCTTGTCTTTAAATTCTGGACCCACAATGCCCATCCTCACAGATTCATTGACTGTCAGCTTAAGGTTCTTGATTGGGTCAATCACATAACCTGTTGCAGCTTGGGCCTCAAGCAGCTCAAAAGCTGTCCCTGGTCTGATCATATTCTTCTTCATAGCTTGGTATATAGAGAGACGCTCTCTGTTGGTCTCCACAAACACTCCAGCAATACAACTTGCACCTTGAAGATACTTTTGGAGTCTATTGCTGACTTCATCCACAGTCACTAGACCCTCATTCAACTCTGTGACGGTCTGCTGGTCAATGATCTGTGAGCGGAAGAGCTCCTCCATGGTGATCTGTTTCCTAAGACCCTTGAACAACAGCCTCCTGTCTGCAAGGGAGAGGAAACGCAGACCAGTTTCGGGATCAACCTTACACCTCTTGAGCAGCTGTGCATAGGTCATCTCTTCTTCTGTCAGGGGGTCTACATATCCCTTCACCTCATCAGACAGCCTCTCCATGGTCTCTCTGATGATGTATCCACGGTGCGTAGCAACATCTGATGGAAGGTGGAAGTGGAATTCGGGGTCCATAATGCCACCTGTGGCTGTTTGGGCCTCAAGAAGCTTGAGAGCATATTCCTCAGTAACAAGGTTCTTTTTCATTGCTTGGAAGAGAGAGATGATCTTGCCACTGTATGGGTCTTTGTAACCAGTAACTGCCCTTTCAGCAGAGAGAAGTCTGTCGTGGATCTCTGGGCCAACTACACCTTTACGGACAGCCTCATCAACGGTGAGCATCTCATTTTTGACAGGATCAACTATGAATCCAGTTGCAGCCTGAGCCTCCAAAAGAGTCATGGCTACTTCAGAGTTCATTAGGCCCCTCTTCATTGCCTCGTAAATGCCAATCTTGTTATTAGAGTCTGTCATGACACCAGCAACACAACCTGTGCCAAACAGATATTTCTTTACACTCTGCATCTCCATGACCTCTCGAATGTTCTTCTTCTCCTGTTTGAGCAGATTGTAGATTTCTTGGTCAATGATGCGAGCACTGTACAGCTCATCAATGGTAATTCGGCGTCTAATTGTGTTACATGTTTTGATGTTCTCCCCTCGGATGATCTCTCTCTGTTCCATGATCTCAATGATGATGATTATCATGCGTTCTTTAGTTATCTGGCCAGATCGGTATTCGTCCATGAGTTTTGCCCTTTCTGACTCTGGGAGCAGATTTGAGTTCATGATATCCCAAAGGGACGTAGGCGTGTCTCCAAAGCCTTCAATTGGAATGTCAACCTGGGTGCCGGCTAGGGCATTCTGGGTCTGCTCCTCGGTGTACAAGTATGTCTTTTCAACTATTGTTGGTGATTGTGGCTTGGAGAGAGTCAAGAGACTAAGTCCTGTGTCTGGGTCACACTTGCATTTATCTTTCAACTGCTTGTATGACACATTATCATCTGTTGTGGGGTCCGAGAACCTCTTGTTGTCATCTGAGACCTCAGAGAGAGTGTTGATCAATTCTTTACTGAAGAATCCACGCTGGATTGCGGCATCATTTGGCAAACGATGGCTGTTCACTGGATCAATTATTCCACCAGTGACCATCTGTGCCTCCAGAAGGGGCATTGCTTGGTCCTTTGGAATAAGATCCTTTTGCATGGCTTGGTAGAGGGTGATTTTGTTTCCAGTGTATGGGTCTTTGTAACCTGTGACTGCCTTCTCAGCAGAGAGCAGTTTCTCATGAAGTTCTGGGCCAACAAGTCCTGATTTTACAGCTTCATCTACAGTCAAAAACTGATTTTTCTGTGGGTCTACAAGGAACCCTGTGGCTACCTGAGCTTCAAGTAGTGCCACACCAGTGTTCTGTCTAAGAAGCTTATTCTTCATTGCTTGGTATATGCTGAGCTTCTCTTTAGTCTGATCATTATAGATACCAGCGATGCTATCTGAACCTTGTAGATATTTATTGATGGATTTATCTTTGCTAACTTCTGCTGCAGTCTTCTTGCCTTGATTGACTGCATCAAATGTAGCTTTGTCAATGATCTTAGCATCAAGCAGTGATTTTGCTGGTGCTGTAGTTCTGAGTCCTTCAAAGTTGCCTTTCTCCTGTTTCTTGGCTTCTTTTTCGTTAACGACTGTGATCACAATCTTTATGATTCTTTCAATTGTGATTTTTCCTGATCTGTACTGTTTGATCAGATCTTCCCTTTGTTCATCTGTAAGATATTCCGAATTAAGCATTTCCCAGATAGTGACCTTTCTGCCTTTGAATGGGCCACTGTCAACCTCCATTGTAGCCTGACTCATGACATCTTTGGTCTGTGACTCTGTGTATTTGTGCTCCTCCTTTGAGTTGATAGCTTCATCAGACAGAGGCAGAAGCTGAAAGCCAGTCTTTTTGTCTGTGACACATCTCTTGTGGAGTTGCCGGTATGTGATATTCTCTTGAGTGTTGGGGTCATAGAAGCATTTGACATCATCTGTTGGATTGCTCAGGAGCTTGTTTGTCTGATCATCAAAGTATCCCCGTTGGCAGGCCACATCATGGGGAATGCGATGACTCTTTACTGGGTCGATAATACCTCCTGTTGTCATCTGTGCATCAAGAAGTCTGATTCCCTGATCTTTCTTAATGAGGTCCTTTTTCATTGCTTCAAACAAAGACACAGCCTTGCCAGAGTAAGGATCTTTGTAGCCAGTGACAGCTCTTTCTGCAGACAACAGTTTTTCATGAAGTTCTGGACCAACTAAACCTGCCTTAACAGCCTCGTCTACTGTGTATTTCTTGTTATTGAGAGGGTCAATCATGAATCCAGTTGCAGCCTGTGCTTCCAGCAGATTCAAAGCATGAGTGGACCTGATTACATCCTTCTTCAAGGCTTGGTAGAAGGACAGTGTTTCTTTAGTTGAGTCAATGACTACACCAGCAATGCAGTTGGTGCCTTTCAAAGACCTGTGAACATGATCCATTTCAGACACTTCCTTGACTGTTTTATTGCCTTTTTGAAGTTTGTTGTAAAGGTCTTTGTCAATGATTTTGGACTCCAAGAGTTCAGCAGCAGGGACAGGTGCTCTCAAACCTTCAAAGCTGAGTTCATTCTTTTTCTCTTTCTCCTCAGCAACAGTTATGACAATCTTAATGATTTTCTCAATTGTGATTTTCCCAGTCTTGTACTGGCGGATGAGATCCTTTCTCTGGTCATCTGTGAAGTACTCTGAGTTGATGATTTCCCAGATTGTGACAGTTTTTCCCTTGAACTTTCCAAAGGGCACAGATACATTAGTTTTGCTGAAGACATCCTGCGTTTCTTCATCTGTGTACGTTCTTGCACTGAGAGCAGCATCCTCTGAGATGGGCAGGAGCAGCAACCCTGTCTCAGGATCTTTAGTACATCTTGCAATCAACTGCTTGTATGTGAGGTTTTTCTGGGTATTTGGGTCAAAGAATCCTTTGGTGTCATCTGTGGGCTTGTCCAGGATTTTGTTGGTGTCTGTATCCAGATAGCCCTGTTGGAAGGCAATTTCATTTGACACACGGTGACTGTGGACTGGATCTATGATTCCTCCAGTTGCCATCTGAGCATCAAGCAGTCTGATGGCCTCACTCTCCCCAATGAGACCCTTCTTCATGGCCTCAAAGGTTGAAATCTTTCCACCTGTGTAAGGATCTTTGTATCCGCTGACAGCCCTTTCAGCAGAGAGCAATTTGTTGTGCAATTCAGGACCTACAACTCCCTCTTTCACTGCTTCATTGACTGTGAGCTTTGTATTCTTGATGGGGTCAACTATGAAGCCTGATGCTGCTTGTGCTTCCAGGAGAATTAAGCCGGTGCTTTGAGCAATTTTAATGTCTTTCATGGCTTGATAGATGGACATCTTTTTGTTTGGATGCACTAAGAGGCCAGCAATGCAGTCGTTTCCCTTGAGAACAGTCTTGAGTTTGTCTGTCTGGCTCAGGGCCTGCACAGTGGTTTTACCCTTCTTCAATTTATCAAACTCTTTCTTACTCAGAAGTCCAACATCAAATAGTCTACTTGCAGGTACCTTCTCCCGAAGGCCATCAAATGAAAGAGGAGACTCTCCATTTCTGCTGTCAACATCATCTGTGCCTTGACCATTGAGGACTTTCCTTTCTGCTTCTGTTTGAATCTGGATCTCACGGGTAACGGATGCCTGCTGAACCTCTTCCAGTTGCTGCAGCTTTTCACGGAGCTTCTTGTTTTCATCCTCAAGCATTTTCTCTTGCTCTAGCTTCTTCTTGGCAAGCTCCTGCATCTCCTTCTGCTTATTGAGCATCTCCTGCTCTGCCTCCTGCTGTTTCTTGAGGGCAGCATCCATGGTGGCCTTGAGCTTGTTCTTCTCCTCTTCCATCTGCTTCCTCTGCTGCTCCTGCTCATCTTTGAGAGCCTGTGCCTTTCTGACCTCCTCTTCGAACTGGCTCTCCAGCCTCCTCTTCTCATCTTCGATGAGCTTCTCTTTTTTAAGCAGCTCCTCCTTCTCAGCGATGAAGGTCTGCTGAAGGAGTGTCTTCTCCTGCTTCATCTGCTCCTGTTGGGCACTTGCACTCTGAGGTAGAAGAGAGAGAATGAAATGAGTGACATGATAGTGTTGTTCCTTACAAAAAAAATAACTCAAAACAAATACACATGGGTAGTTTCACAATCAGGGTTGGCGCTTAGATTTCATTGAATTGCTTTGGACAAAAGCGTCTGCCAAATACCATAACCACAATCTACTGAAGGATAAAAAAATGTGGTAACCAATGGTAACTGGTCACTGAATTATGCAAACTTAATGGAGGCATGTCGGATTGGACATCTGAAATAAATCTAAATTTTCACTCTCAGTATAACAGCCTGGTTATGCCATGTGTTCAATTGAAGTGCTCTGTCCGTGGAGCATAAAATAGTTTTAGAAGACGTGTCTAATTTCTTTGAATGTACTGTATGTGCCGTTATCACATCTGGAGTAGCCAGTTCCATTGATACTAGTGGAGGCTAGCTGTTGCAGCACATGCTCTGCAAACACTGTAGCGTGCCTGGTGTAGCGTGCCTGTAAAGTTACATATCTTGATAAAATATGACATTGCTCATTTAGGTTAACATCACCTAAATAAAACCAGTTAAGTAAGTTGTGTATACTGGTGTTTTTACATATCACATTTATAGAGTATGTGTTGGAGTAAACAAAAATGTGTGGGCCATCATGTGGTCGCAATTTAAGCATTATCTTTCTGAGGTTGAAGTAATATCTGTTCTATTTTAGCTATCATGGTGTCAAAACTAGAAGACACATCCAGTGGTATGGAGGCAAACTGAATGACATGCTAGCAAGAGGGGAATTTAACTCCTTAAATTATGACGTCTAGTGTATTTTGTGAAATCGCATTGATAAATTGTGATACATATACAGTATGTAATACATTAGGCCTATAGTATATTACAATACAGCACATTAGGTCCAAAGAAAACCTACACCCTACACAGGTTATTATGTAAGGGATAATGTATAGAACGCCGGTCATTATCAGAAAAATAAGTCCCGACAGGATGAATAGAACCCTGACGCGCAGCGGAGGGGTTTTGCTTCATCCTGAAGAGACTTATTTTCTGATAATGACCGGCGTTCTATACATTATTCCGCTTATCATACGGCTACATGCCATAACGAGAAAAGAAACTTAACTCAATGTGTCTTTAGCAATGACTTGGCTACCGTTTTGTGGCTTCCGCTAGAAAAATAAATAGTTCGCCACAGTTGACAGTTGTGTGTTGCCTGGCAACATACTTAGTAGCTGAGTTTCACTTTCAATGAAATTCCATTGCAACCAGCGAACGGATTTGTTGTGGTTTGATATGAAAGACGTGAATTAAAAGCACAAAACCTGTTGCCATTGACAGCGGCCATTATATACTTTGCAGTGGTCATTATGTAGATTTAACAGACCTCCGAATGTTGGGAAGGCCCATTCATGTCAATGGAACTTTCTGCAGCACTCTGAAGAGCCGTGTAATAAATTCAACTAATTTATAAAAGAGCAAAGAATTCAATATATTCTTTAGTGGAGGCCCACATCGGCCCTTATTGCATCTATAGTACCCTCTCAACTAATCATACACCAAAAACCAAAAACAAAGCAAAATCATATATTTGGATTAGGTTTGATTGATGGCTACATCTAACAGATTAGCCTATGAAATTAACCTAATGTGGCAATGTAGGTAGGTCTAAATGCTGATGGGTCTGCAATGTTCGAAAAGCATACCCGGAACAATTCGTCCTCCCAAATTTTGCTTCTATCTATTTCATATTAATTTACTTATGACAGAGCAATGCTTCCATGTCAATACAATATTTACATGTTTGCAACTAACATTAAAGTTAATGTGTACAATTGAAGTTAATACTATGATGAACTTCTTTTTTAACTTATCTCTATTTGCCTAACACTCACTGACAACATTGTGAATGTTCAACATATAAAATAGTATTTTGAAAGGGTGTCAAAGAATCAAAACGTATGTTTTTCAGTTACCTTTGTTCACGATATGAAAGTGTGGACTGTATACTGTCGAATTAAGCAAAAACTTGAAATTCCACGTTAGCCCACGTTTTTTTTTTTTATGTATATTTTTGGGGCTTTTGTGCCTTTAATTTTGACAGGACAGTGTAGAGAGACAGGAAGCGAATGGGTGAAAGAGTCGGGGTGGGATCCGGACAGTACCACGGGGCGGGAATTGAACCCGGGTCGCCGGCGTGCGGCGCAGGTGCCCCAGCCAGCCGCGCCACGGCTGGGACCTACCCGAACGTTTGTTTATCGTGGATTTTCCCAATATAGCATTGAGCGCAAAGCGGCTGGTTTTGCTTTGCATGGTCACATATTTCAAGGTACAAAGGCATATAATTTCAAGCGCTTACCACTGATTGTGAAATTACACAAAGGCTACAGTACATGGTATGTTAAAACATGCTATGCAGCCATTCCATGTATTCAGACAGCATACTACAGCATGATATAACTGAAAGACTGATTTGGAATCATAATTCAAAGCATGGAAGAGTATTTTGTTAAAGGAGGTATTTTCAAACTGAGGAATTGTTAGTGAAAGGGAGGGGTTAACAATGACATAAGCTGCGCTTACAGTATATGCCATCTTTGAACACAATACCTCTTTGGACTTAATTTGTAAGTCCTCTGCATCCTTTTTCAGTTTAGCCTTCTCTTTCTCAAGATCAGTGATGGCTTTGCGTAGCTCATCAGCCTCTTTGCTACTGCTCAATCTTTGCACTTCAAGTTTCTGCACGACAGTCATCTTCTCTTGTGTTGCGATTTCTGTCTCGTGCAGACGGGCACTGATCTCATCTGCCTGTTTCTTGAACTTTTTGGCTTCTGCCTCCGCTTTGGCCTGAGCGCCACTGAGCTCAGATACCTGCAGTTTGAGTTTCTCTGCCTCAGCTGATATCTGCAACTGTCTCTTGCGCTCAGCCTCCAAGGATTTCTGAAAGACTTCCATCTCCTCATCCAGACGTTGCTGCATCTGCTGCTTGTCCGCTAGCAGCTTCTGAGCTTGCTCTTGAGCTAGGTCTTTCTGTTTCTGGAGCATTTCTGCCTCAGCTTTGAGTTTAGATGCCTCCTGGATAGCTTGCATTTTTTCCTTGAGGACCTTCTCTGCAAGGGTTCGTTGATGAACAAGATCATCTTCTGCTATCTGTCTCATGCGAGCAGCCTCCTGAGCCTCCACGCTAAGCCTTGCAGCCTCCTCAGCCAGCTTCTTCATGTTCTCAGCCTCTTCAGCAAGGAACTTCTGTGTGTTGTCCTTGTCTTTTTTGATAAGACGTTGGTTCTCCCCCTCAATTCTCAGCTTCAATTTCATCAGTTCCTCCATCTGAATTTTGACCTTGAACAGCTCCTCTTCTACCTGAGCCTTCTGCTTAACAGCATCGCCGACCTCATCCTTAAGGCGTTGGAGCTCATCATCCAGAAGAGTCTTCTGATTATCCGTCTCTTCAAGCCGCAGTTTCACCTTGGTCAGTTCTTGCTCCACTTGAGATTTTTGTCTCAGGGTTTGCTCTGCCAGTTTCTTGTGTTTGGCCATTTCGGCGTCAGCCTGTTGCTTCTGTTTGAGAGCGGCTGCCTCTGCTTGGGCTCTCTTAGCAGCCTCCAACTCTGCCTCCTTTCTCAATCTCTCGGCATCTTCTTGAGCTTTGGCTTGGTTGGAAGCTTCCACCTCTGCTGCTTGCTTCTGGCGTTCCGCATCCTCGGCTTGTTGGCGGAGGAGAGCAGCCTCTCTCTCAGCTTTCTCTTTGGCCTTTTCTGCTTCTTTAGCTAGCTTCTTAGCCTTCTCAAATTCTGCTTTCAGCTTCTTCTGCACCAGGCTGTCCTCCTTTTGCTGTGAGAGAATGCTTTGCACTTGCTGTTCTGCTGCAGTGCATTTCTGTGCTGCTTCTTTTGCGGCAAGGCTCTGCTTTTCTGCCTCCTTGTCTGCCTCCTCTTTTTGCTTGTTGGCCTCAGTTGCTTTCTTTTTGAGGCGTTCAACTTCTTCCTGGGCTGTCTGGCGCTGACGAGCGGCCTCTTGTTCTGCAGCAGCTATTTTCTTGACTTTTTCTTCTGCTTCTCTCCTTCTATTCTCCTCCTCTAATGCAAGCTTCCTGAGCTTCTCGGCCTCCTTCTCAGCCTGGACTTTGGTGTGTTGAGTTTCCTCTGCAATGTTTTTGAGTTTGTTGAGCTCCAGCTCCAAATCAAGCTTTCCAGATGAGGCTTTCTCAAAGTTAAGCTTTAGGATGCGAATCTCCTCCTCCACAATCCGTCTTTGTTTCAGAGTATCGTCAACAATGGATTTCTGTCTCTCCAGCTCAGCTTCAGAGGACTTCTTTAGTAAGACTATCTTTTCTTCGATATCTTGTTTGTGCTGGCTGGCCTGATCTTCAAGGGCTTTCCTCTGGTAGGCTTCATCTTCAGCTTTCCGTCTGAGACGCTCATTCTCTGCTTCCTTTTCTTTGAGGGCAATCTCGGCTTCAGTTTTGAGGCGAGTTGCTTCGTTGATGGCAGTAAGTTTCTCTTTAAGGATTCTCTCAGCTTCTGCTCTTTGCCGGGCTGCTTCCTCCTCAGCAATCTGCCTCTGCCTCTTTGCCTCCTCTGAGATGGCACGGAGCTTGGATGCTTCTTCGGCAAGGTCTCGCATTTTTGCAGCCTCTGCCTCGAGGAGCTGTTTGCTCTTTTCTGTGTTGGACATACTCTCTTTCTCAGCCTTGGCTTTCATTTTCAGAAGGATGTCCATTTCACTCTTCACCTTGGCAAGTTCATCTTCAAGGAGTTTCCTTTGCTGCTCTGCTGCACTGACCTCGTTTTTGAGGCGGTAGAGTTCATCGTCCAGTAGAGACCTCTGTTGTTCTGCGTGGTCAAAGTCAGCCCTCAAGCGGATAAGCTCTTGCTCTGCTGAGAATTTTTGCTGTGCAGTGGCCTCTGCCAGCTTCCTCTGCCTCTCAAGCTCCTGTTCAGCCATGTCTTTCTGTTTCAAAGCAGAGTCCTCTGCCTTGGCCCTCTTCTTAGCCTCTCGTTCGGCATCGGCCTTCTGTTTTTCAGCCTCCTCCTGGGCTACAGTCTTCTTATGTGCTTCCTCTTCTGCTTGAAGTCTGAGACGTAGGGCCTCATTTGCCTTCTGTCTCCATTTCTCCAGCTCCTTCTCAGCGTCCGATCTGGCTGAATCAGCTTCCTCTTGCTGCTTCTTGAGACGCTCCGCCTCTTCTTGGAGTTTTTTCACAGTGCCATGCTCTTGCTTGAGAGACTCTTCCAGCTTTGAAGTCTTTTCCACATAGGACATGCGCTTGCTCTGGAGCTCAGCCGCTGCACTCTTCTGTGCTGCATCCTGGGCCACCTTGATCTGCCGTTCCTTCTCAATCTCAGCTTGCTTCATACGCCTTTCTGCCTCCTCTGCCTGATTTTTGAGTTTGTCAAGGTCCTCCAAAGCCCTCTGTTTCTGTTTGGCAGCCTCCTTCTCTGCTTCTGCCTTCAACTTGAGCTCCTCTTCGGCCTTGCGCTTCTTCAGTGTCTCGTCATTGACCTGTTTTCGCAGCTTCTCAGCCTCATCCTGAGCGGCTTTCCTCAGCCTCTCAGCCTCAGCCGCCTTGTCCCTAAGCTGCTGCAGTTCAGTTTCGGCAGTGCCCTTCTGCTTCACGGTTGTCTCCAGTTGGATCCTGATGATACGGATTTCCTCTTCGATCTTGGTCCGGCTCTGAAGGGCGTCCTCGACTTGCTGGCTCTTGGATTTGATCTGTTGCTCCGAGAGGTTCTTGAGCTCGTGCAGCTCTTGCTGAATGTTGTGCTTCTGCTTCTCTGCGTCCAGTGTCACTACCTCTCTCTTGCTAACCTCCTGCTGCATCATGAGCTTCAGCTCTTGCGCCTCTTTTTCCGCTTTGGCAATGGCCTTTGCGTGAGCGGCCGCTAGCTGCTTTTGCTTGTCTAACTCGGCCTGCATTTCGGCCATTTTTTTCCTCTCTTCCGCTTTAAGTTTCTCAGCAGCTTTCTGTATTAGTGGAAGTAAATAGTACAGAAAAAATCAATTAAGAAATAAACATGAAGGGTTACGTGTTAAGGTTATGGTTATGATTAAAGTTAAGGTTACGATTAAGGTAAAAGTAAAAAGTAAGGTTATGATTAAGGTAAAGATAAAAGTAATTAGCTTGATTAACACAAGACAGATGCAAATTCATGACAATGATATTAGAGTTATCAAGACAAGATGCAGGTGCAAAGTTAATATGTATGACACTATTGGATGTAGTTGTATTGTCCGATGTAATTAATGTATGGAGACAAGAGACATCACTTCACAACACTTCACTTCACAGTCTGAACAACAACTCATGCGCCTGAAGCCATTTCCTTTAGTTGGATTCCCTTACAAGCCGTAACTGCATTTTTCAAAAAACAAGCGGGGCCACTGCACACCAGGGCATTACCATAACTTTCTACAATGTTCTGATGCATGGAATGATCTGAAATCCAAATGTTGTTACTTGGAATGACTACAATTACTGTAAGTTTATGCACACACATGTATTGGTGAATACACCAAAATTAATTTAAGTCTGGTCAGCCACAGATGACAGTAACAGCTGTGAGAAATGTGATTATAGGTCAAAAGAGTGCGCAAGGGCGGAAATGTCTAAGGAAAGTTGGGAAAAGGCTGTAGGCAAGGCATTGTAAGGAAACTGTTTTCCAAAAGAGTCTTAGGAAACGGTTCACCCTGCAAGTCTAATAGCCAGGCCATGCTTGCTTTGTGTAACAGGAAAGATGCAGCAAAGGAAAGCACAGTAACAGTGAGAAAGGGCTGCTTTGATACAAGTTATTTATAAAGCAGATATATCTATATTGATCATTTGCACTATAATATCATTATAGTAATGTTAAAGGAGAATGAAGTCTATGGACATATGAGAGAACAATATCTGAAGAGACAGTAGAGGGAAATGAGTCTGAAGATATGGGTGTGAATACCCGAAGCACTATAAAATTTACCTCTTTAGCGCCCAAACAAGACAAGCAATCATCATGACAAAGCACTGGCAAGCAGTTAAGAGAGGCAAAGAAACAAACAAAACATTAGGGTTAGAAAAGAAAGGGAGAAAGAAATCTGTGTTAATCTGGTAGAGTGAAGTGAAGAGTGAAACATGGCGACCCGAGTACAAAGTGTATCACTAAGATAGTGTGCAAAATGGAAAATGAGAAGTGACTTTTCCCATCTAGAATATACTGTATACTGTTACTGTACATGACATTCAACGAGGGCATCCACAGTGTGATATTTCAAAACCTTCAGGACAGTAGAAATATGTAGCTTTGGAAATATCTCATTTGGTTATAGGATGATTTCTCCCACATAACACTAGAAGGTCGTGCTCAGCCAAATACACAGTAATGCAACACACAACAACCCTAGATCCATAGATAACAATGCACCTTATATTTTCATTTAGCCTTGATGAAAACAGGATAAAGTAGTCAAACGATTTGTGTGTAAATATCATAGTGTTAAATCTTAAAATTAACTCAAAAGCCTTTCTGAAGAGACTGCAGAACTAAAAACTCCAGTGATTCTCTATCAGTTAAACAGCAGCGTGGAAATGAATGTCTAGTCACCCATACATTAATGAGGTGGGACTGTGTGTGTGTCATTGTTTGTGATTGGTTGATTGGTTTTGGTTGGACGGGGTTATGGTTAATGTTAGTGTTAGTTTTTTGGGAATGCTCCACAATGCCCTGTGGGTTGTCACGCACCTCCTCGTCCTCTAGGCGGCGCTGCGTGTCCGTGATGAACTTGATGTATTGACTAGTGAGCGTCATCAGCTCACTGTAGCGAGTTCTAAGAGTCACATACTGAGGGACAAAAATAAACTGCATTAGATAAACATTTTTTTTTACCTAGATCTGTAGCTAATACAATATATTATTTAGAATATTCTATACAATGTACAGTATATAAAGCTTAGCATATTTTACTCTAATATTTGTTTGCTATGAGAAAACCAGCGTATTATAAGTATTGCAACAATACTGTTCTCAGTAAACACATCTTAAAAGTGTAGACTCACCTCCTGAATGATATTGTCTGAGGCAGAGTCCATTTTGGTTTTCTTCAGGGGAGATGTCAGGGGTTCCACCTGTGCTTTGTAGGCAATCAGCTGGAGTTCATAGTCCTGAGGAGATTAGAAACACTCTTAGTCAGCTCTCGCTCTCATCCAGGAGTTAAACAAATAACTAAAAACAAAATACTATCACAAATCAATGTGCTATTGTTTATTTCATTGTTTACCTTGATGGTGTCGATGTATGCCTTAGCATATTTCTGACACTCATCAACCTTTTCTTTGTTCTTCTCAATCTCCTCCAGGAGTTTCTGAAAATGAAACAAAAGTCTGATTTAGTACACTGAAAGATATTCACAATGAATCATTGTGAATTAGCACAATGCTATTCAAACAGAACCTCTCATGGAAGAACAATTAATGATGTACCAACAAATGTCCTATGCATTGTGTATTGTACCATCATATGATCTACTACTGTATATGTATGACTGTGCACAAGATGACATCCTAAAATGTCCCCCTCAGTGTGAATGAAGTATGTATACATCCACATGTATGTTGAAGTATTGTGCCCTCTTTCATGCTTAACAGGAAACAGACGATTTAACCAATGAATGAATGACTCTGCCAGCTTCCAAGACAACTCTACGCATGGTGCATCACCTTCTCCTGGGCCAGCTGCTCCTTGAGCGTCTTGCTGTCAGTGATGGGCACAGCCTGGATCTTCTCTTGCCTCTGCTTGGCGTCGCCGATCCACTTGATGAGCCAGTCGTAGCTCTCGCGGTAGTAGCCCACCTGCCTGCCCAGCTGCTCCAGCTCGCGCAGGCGCAGGTCGATCTGGCCGAACATGCCCTGCCAGCGGTCGTGGAGGCTGGTGTGGAGCTGGCGGTAGTGGTCGAGCTCGGCGTCGCGCTCGCTGTGCACGCGGGACATGCGGTCGCTGACTGACGCGGCCTTCCCCATCTCGCCCTCCAGGCCGTCGAAGACGGGCTGCTCGGCCTCTGCGTCCTTGCGCATTTTCTACAGGACACAAGAACGGGATTTTTTTTTAGAACGGCGGGCACCTTCAAATTGTCTTTGTGGATTACAGGAGAGAGGGATGGCGAGGGATTTGGGAATAAAAGCAGGTCGGATTGAACCCAGGTCCTCGTGGGCACCACAACTCCCCGAATCCTGTTCTATTCTTCGCTTGTTTACATAAGAAAGCAGAAAGTGCTCATTTGAAAAGCCTCCATCTTTCTTTCGTCATCGGTCGAAACAACCCCATGTCCATTTGTAATTTGGAGTCAGGTAATTATTTCCACACATGCCATTATTTATATGAGAGGATCTGGTCTTAATTCAATGAACCTCCATAAATTTACTAAAACAACTATGTCAGCTACAGTGCCTGAAGCTTCCCTTCTAAAGCGAAAGGCTGGTAATAATTACTGAACATTAGGTAAACTGCACTGCACACACAGATGCCAGACATGCCAGTCTGATTACTGTCTTCACTGGATATTTACCTTGAGTTCAGTACGGTAGGTCTCCACCTCTTTGACGTCTGTCGGCACCTTGTGAACTTCACGGAGGCGGGTCTCGTACTTCTTCAGAACGTCCTCTGCCCCTTGCGTGTTGCGGATCACAACGTCTACCGTCTTCAGTCTAGAGAAGAGGAGGAGGAGAGGGAAGAAAGACACAGAGAGAAGTATGAACTCTGTTTTCTCTAATCCTATCATGACTAAACATATCTAGAAGTCAGCTTTCCATTTCACTGACACAAAGTGAAGAAGAACTTATGTGAATGTGGTTGTAAATGTGGCATAGATGAGAATCCCCCTCCTTCACTGTAAAGCACTATGAGTGCCTTGATCATTTTTAGTTTAAATGTATTTTTAGTTTAAATGTATTGTATTGTTATTGTTGAATTGAATATGGAAGAATGTGGTAAGAGTGTCATGTTTCCTGTTGTTTTGCCGTTAAAGGTAGAAGCAGAGACAGCAGCAGAGACACCATACAGATGTACACTTACTTCTCCAGGTAGATGGAGGACAGGCTGTACACTTACTTCTCCAGGTAGATGGAGGACAGGCTGTACACTTGGTCCATTTTCTGCAGGGTGATGTCCAGCTCTGAACGCAGCACGGGCGTGCTGGCCGTCTCAGGCGCTGCCAAGACCTCCTCGGCCTTCGCTGCCACGACATTCAGATTCTTCTTGATGCCCTCCAGCTGAGTTTGATCTTTCTGTGGACACAACAATGTGAAAAATTCACTCAGCAAACTCTCTCAAACTCTCTCACGGAGGGTAGAAAGGAGCCTGCGAAAAAAAGAAACCAGAGGCATGTCTCTCCTGTTTGACGCAGATCTGAAAGTCAAATGTAATGCTGTCTTAACCGGAACCCTTCAGTACATTGCAAGTCTTTGATCTGTACCTGCTCTCTCAGCGGCCTGTTGGGCCCCAGTAGATCATAGAGGTAGAGCAGAGAGACGAGCCCCAAAAACAAGAGCCCGATCACGGGCCACCACAAGTGCGCAGGAGAGAGGGGGCCCTCGAGCGCCTCTCCCTCTGAATCCATGCAGGGTGGCAGGCAGCAGCGGCAGGAAAGTGGCTAGAATAATGACTAGCCTGCCTTCGCTGAGCTGGGAGGAGAAGCACCGAAAACAACCTCTCTCTGTTCTCCTGGCAGGGGCGGAGAGAGCACTGGAAACGGTGAGCATGGCATTCCATACGGGCGACCCACCCCCTCCGCTGCCCGCCTCTGCCCACCAGGGTCCGCCTCTCCCACCTCCTTCCTCTGAGTCACCACCCCCCCTGCCCCCCCCTGCCCCCCCCCCCCCCCCCCCGCCAGCCTCCACCAGCCACGCAGCACCACCAGTAACCAGTATCCTCTCTGTATCTCTCCGGACATTCCTTCTTCCTCTCTCTCTCTCTCTCTCTCTCTCTCTCTCCCTCCCTCTCTCTCTCTTTCTCTCTCTCTGTCTCCCCATCCCATGGTTATCTCTGCCCACTGCTGCCTGCTAAATGACTGCAACAGCTTCTCTGTATCTGTCTCCCGCGCCATGTTATGATGCACTCGGCCTCAACACCCTCACTCATTACATGGCATCATTCATTGTTAATGGTGCCACCCTGTGACTTGCCATTCGCTCAGCTCCCCCTCCCCCTACCACAGATGTTTCTTATAATTATGTCAGCTGAAATACATGCTTTTTATCTGAGGATAAAATGGCCCCCCTCTCCCCCTCTAGAAAAAAAATAAAACATACATAAAAACTACATCAGTTTCATAGTGCATGAGGAAGTATTACATCTGAGAACCATGAGTCAAATTCTTCCATTCAATTACAACAAGCCACCACTAGAGGATGCTACATTTCCATCAAACTCGTCCCTTTTGGTGCTCAAACACTTGGTGCTGCATAAACATGTCACTCTTAAAAGAATATATGATGGAGATATACACCGTAGGAGGTAACGTGTGTTATGCTATATGTTATATGTTATATGTGATATGCTATATGTATGAGGCTGTGACATTAACATCAGATGCTGCTGTCTTTTTGTGGAATGTAAATGATGTGTGAAAAATAATATCCTTATAGGACAATAAAGACTCTATCTATCTCTATCTATTCTATACCTTTTGTTCGGCAGTCTTTCTGGAGCAGTCCTTCAGGGGGTCCTTATCCACAGGCTGACGGATCCTGGCTATGGTGCGAGACTCGACATCCTCGATCTGGAGACGCAGGTCTTTGATCTGAGTGATGTAGGTCCTAGACACAGACTCATCCTGCTCGCCTGTGGGAATTAAAAAAGTGAAATCAGTACTCGTGACCAGACAAACTGCTGTGAAAACCATGTGAAGGAATGGCGTGGAAGACAAGGTCTATATGACACTCCCGCACTGCACAACCACCATGCATCTATGTCAACAGTGCCAGGGAGCTTGAAAAGTGTTCAACCAAAGCCTGCTAGAATTAGAGGGTTTTCTCTGCCAAGTAAAACCTTCTGCTTAAGTATAATGCATAAAAACCGCTCACTATTTCTAAAGACACACATCAAATAAGCGACTTGCAGTGGATGTGTGTTTCTTTCATTGTCATTGTGTTGACAAATCATAACAACTCTAAAAAGAACAGCCAACATGTAATGACAAGCAAAAAACATTCAATCAACTTACGTCCACTAAACAAACGACTAACATAAAGGACAAACATACTGACCTGACATGCATACACACATACTGTACTACAGATGACCAGTTAGTTGGACAAAGATGACATGATGGATGGGATGGATGGATTAAAACAAACATAACGATGGCACAAATCTGTCAATGATCATCTCATTCATGGTGAAGAAGCTTTGCTCATTATCAATGGATTGCATTGAGAACAGCCCGATAACACTTGGCTTTTTTACACTTACCCTTCGCTTTGACCACAGGTCCTGTAACATGAATTTCATAGACTGAAATCTCATTCAAATCTTTACAAATCTTACCATTCTGAGACTCACCCATAATCAATTACAAAAGGGACACTTAGAACACTGTGTAGGATTCTCAGTAAAATCAGGTTAGACAAAGAAAGATCACTGAGGGTAAAAAAGTGCTCGTTACCTTTTTCTAATGTGCGCAGTAGGGTCTCGAAATGCTGTGTGGTCTTCTTGTAGTTGTCCTCGATCTGCATCCGATCGTCCGCTCCGAAGGCCTGGGAATCCTGGCTGTCCCTCAGGAAGTCCTGATAGTGCAGCTCCAGGTTCCTCAAAGTCAGCCTGTACTCCTCTGTCTTCATGGTCTTGAACTGGAGAGAGGAAACGGTGGATTGGATTAGGTTACTAAAGGTCAAGGGTCACAGGATAGGGGGGATCAGCTCTGTAAACTGAGGTTGAGCACTTTAAGAATGTCTCAATTCAATTACAGGTGTCCATTTCAGCCAACGCCATTAATCCATTCAATTAACACAAGATTTTGTTTCTTGCTCAGAGCTAGCAGGCACGGGCAGTCGCTCTCTCCAACTGTGAAAAGACTCAACAAATTTCCCTAGGCTAATTCAATTGGCAAGAGGCCTTCAGGATCACTTAATTCAATAATGCATTATTATGTGTTTACGTGGACCTTACTATAAATAACTAAGGTTGCCACGTCCCACATTAGACTGGGCATAAAACCCGAACACTTAACATGCACAAAGTTCAAGAAAGGATATGGAACGAGAGATAGAGAAAAAAAAAACGTATTTTGACAATACAGTAGCTTGATACTATTTACACTTGAATCTAAAAATATCATGTACAGAAATTCTTTTTTTTCCAACGTGAGAGGCAGTGAGCTCACCATGGTAACGTTCCAGGAGCGGATGAGGGTGATGTCCCTCATCAGGTACTGCCATGACAGGTAGCTCCTCATGTCGATGTGCAGCCTCGTCCAGTACGTGGTCATCTGCTGGAGGCTGGAGTCCAGGCTAAGGAAGACAAAAAAACACAGGTGTGAAATGTCTGTCTACTCTAAGACATAACCTTTTCCACACATTTTTTGCTTTGACAAAATAGCGAAATAGAAAGAGTTGATACCCTAAATCTATAGCATCGATAATCCCCCCGACTTAGTTTCTGGTAAATTTCCGCTGTCATGTATCCGGATTTGAAAATAACAACCAAGGCCTGTTCAGGTGGTGAGTTTAGGAGCCGCAATCTCTGGACAATACTATGCACCCCTTATCGTAATTTCACGACTATTAGCCGTGGCTAATACATTGACTTGCATACAACACTGTCCTGCGGCTTATACACAATGCAGCTTATATGCGGGACATTACTGTAGATGAAAGAACTGCATCAGTTATCGTACTGCTCCTATCGGATACGTACTTGGACACGCTCTCGACAGCGTCCTTGTTGACCGGTGGGATGAGGAAGCAGACGGAGGGAACGACAGCCTCGTCACCGGAGCGATTCAGCACCTTCCACTTGTAGGGCTGCGAGTTGTTGAGCAGAGCACACTCGTCTCCTTTGTGCACGGTGATCTACGGAAGAGCAAGAGAGAGAGTTATAACTTAGCATTTACATTATTTTACTTTAGTCATTATTTCAGGTTCAATTCCAATCAAGAGATACTTGTAAGCAGATTTCGCAATATAAGATTGTATTATGAAATATATTTTTAGCTACCCATCATTATCTCTTGAAATACAAAAGTGTAAAATGCTAGTGTAAAATGCTATATTTGAGGACTTTTACATGTCAAATAAGCGCTTGGAAATTATGACTCAGAACTTCACCAGAAACTAAACTCTTGGGTATGACTCTGAGTTCTCACCTCCACCTGTTTGAAGTCGCACACGGCCTGAATGGGCAGCTTGCCCTTGATGGGAGTGGTTGGGTTCCTTGGCTTCAGCTGAATGACAGTCTTGGCCCGCTTGTTCAGGCTTGCGATCTGGTTCTTAAGCTCATTGACCTGTTCTTTCTCCTCCTGCAAAGCAGAACCATCATCAAACTACAAATGACCACAGATGTGATACCCTACCTAACCATCTTGAGACCGTTCATACATAAAGGGAGAGTATCAAGGTGACATAAACGTCCCATACCACGGCGTCTTGCAGAAGGTCTTCCAGCCGTGTGGTCGTGGTGGAGCGATCGCACGTGTACTTTTTCTTCATGGTCTCCTGCCTCTTCTTCAGCATCTCCTCTGTCTCCTTGACGTCGGCGAAGAACTGGGTAGCAGGAGACAACAGTGATCTCATGTCACGCATGGTGTGGTCCAGAGAGCTTCATAAGATTCAACAATGTGACATTCATCAGACGCATCACCATCCTTCCCCTTACCTGGTAATAGGCAGTGTTCTCTTTGAGATGAGCTTCGATGCAGCAGCACAGCTGGAGAATCCAACTCCACTGAGTCTGCAAGGCTGCTGTGAAAGCCTGCGGGGAGGGAATAGAGATGGTCAGTCATGACTGTCTATACTGTAGACTCTGGGATTTTGGCCCCCTCCCGTGTCTGCCCTCTGCTGTATCTGGGGCATGTCCTCCTCACTTACCTCCACGGTCTTCTTGCCAGGATGGCCGTCTTTGATGAGTTTGTCGCCGGTGGCCTGGATGGTGTTGACCTTCTTCTCTCTGCCCTCAAGCTCCCGCATCAGACCCTGTGGTACACGGAGGGCGTTACTATAGAGACCTAACAGAGGCTCGGGTCACCTTTGAAGCATCTCTCTAGCTTAGCTTGGTATTGACAACCTTATGTTCAAAGTAACCTCAATAAGAGGTTGCAGTATCCTCAAGGTACCGCTGTGCTGTGTCATGCTGTGTCAACATGCTGTGCAGTGTCAAAGGCAATGTGGTCTCCTTCAGCACAGAAAATAAATGGCGCTAAAGGGCAAATAGTTCTTTTTTTTAAAACGTACTGAGTAGTTCTCCTTTTTGGCCACCATGTTGGCGTTGCGGTCGCTCCAGTCGAAGTTGACCTCTTCCTCTTCCTTGTCGTTGAGCCACATCAGCTCCTTGGTGGCAGCGCTGACGAAGGCGTGGAGCGAGTCCAGGTGGCGGAGACGAGACTTGGACGAGTTCTGCGAGGACCAAAAGACAAACAGTTCGATTTATGCAGTAAAGAGAGAGAGAACAATTTAGAGGACTCAACTAAACAGATGGTCGAAAAGAGTCCGTTGTGTTGAAAGAAGTACCCACCAACAGCTTGGCATACTGAAGATCCAGCTTGCCCAGGTATTCCTTGTATGTGCCCTTGCTAATGGGGGACAGCTGGCTCTGAAAGACAGAAGGTGAGAGAGGAGATGAGTCAACGAGAGGCAGCCAGAGACATCACACCCAGAGACGTGTTCAAGCAGGCAGCCATTAAAAACTCAAACTGTCTCCAGTAGGATGCCTGTAATAACCTTGTCATGAGTGGTGTTATATATCAAGCCTTTGTGGCACCATAGGGGCACCCCACAGCTAAATGAGCTCCCTTTTAAAGTATACCATTTGAAATTCCAAGGATTTATGATCAGATAAAACAAGGATTTACTGTATTCATGATGGGTAAGTACGGCTTTTTCGAAAGTATATTACCTCGTCGGCTCGCGCCCGCTCGATCTTGGCGCGGAAGTCCTCGACGGTCTGGTGCAGGCCTCGGTGGCTGCCCAGCTGGGACTCGACGGTGGCCAGGTCTGCGCCCCACTCGGCGCCGTCGATGCGCTTCTGGTTCTCCTCCACCCAGGCCAGCAGGTCCTGGGCGTAGCGGAGGGTGACCTCGTCCAGCTCGGGACGCATCCTGGAGGACGACTGCTGCTGCGAGCTGCTGGTCAGCACCACGGAGGCCTGGGCCACCTGCGCCGGGGCGGCCTTCAGACGCAGGTTGTAGTCGCTGCGCAGGTTCACCAGACGCTCGTGCAGACGGTAGACCCTGGGGTGGACACATGCAGGTAGGTAGGGTCAAACATGTGCGTAACTGAAAGGGTTTTTAAACAGGCTGAAGATTCGACTCTTTTGTTGAGCATTTGTTAGAAGTGAGAATAAATATGAAAGCTACATTTGAACATTTGTACAGGCTGTAAGAAGAAGACAAATCCGTGTTTGAGAGAGTCATATCAAAGTGTTGAAGCTTCATTGGAGGAGTGCTTTGGCAATAATCTGATGGTGTTACCGTACCTGCGGTACATCTGTTCTGCCTGTAGGTGGCGTCCATCCTTGAGGATCTGCACGTCATTGAAGAGCAGGCGGATCATGCCGTCAGCTTTGTCCAGGTCCCGCTCCACCTCAGCTGCGTGCAGGGCAGATTTGCCTGCGCTCAGGAGACGGATGTCCTGCAGGACACACACACACACACACACACTTCCAATCAACACACGTCATAGGCCACTCTTCCCACAAAGCCCAGCTAATCCAGTCATAGGCAGCTCTCAATGATTGACTATTAGGAAATCACTATCCTTTGGCTGAGGCTCCAAGAGCCAGCCTTAATGATGATGATGATGATGATGATGTGTTTGCATGTGTGTGTGTGTGTGTGTGTGTGTGTGTGGTTATTAAGTTTCCAATTAGAAAGACCACAGTTTGTTTGCCTGGGCTCATCAGCGGAATGGAATGTGCTCTCAGTGTGCAATTGGAGGCGAGTGATTTAATCAGACTGGTGCTGGGAGGCTGACTGGATTACTGTGTGAGCCTTTATAAGGGGAGAGGCCACATGGACGGACGGCATGAAAGGCCTGTCCTGAGGTGCCCCCCCCCCAAACAAACAAATAAACAAACAAACAAACAAACAAAACAATAACACAAAATGAAATGGAGATAGGTATCATAGAGGGCAGTGCGACTCACGGACTGCAGCAGGCTCTCCAGCTGGTTGAGCTGCTCCTCGCACACGCCGGACTCCATCTGGACTTTACCCACAATCCTCTGGAGCCTCTCAAGTCTGAGGGAGGAAGAGAACAGGACATGTTAGGACACAGGTGGGCTTCAGCAGGGCTCACCAAAGAACAGGTACTCTCGCTCTCTCTCTCTCTCACACACACACACACACACACACACACACGCACAGACACACATGGCATAGTTGTGACGATCATCTTACAACCACCAAAACCCAGAAGCTGTGTGATTGAGAGCTACAGTACTCGTTATTGTTTATAAATGCACATTGTGGCTGAATCACTACAGTATATTGCATTACACACTGCCCTATTCACTCATACAAATATCCATAGCAGGTACGTTTAAGGAAACATTATTTTAAAATAGCCAAGAAACAATTGAATTATTAAAATAGAAAATAGTTTTGGTTAGTTTAAGTGACATGTTTCCAGTAAAGGTGCACTTACACATTTTAAATATAAATATAATGACATGTTTACGGACGAAAAAGCAAAGCACGAAGAGCCAGACCAAACAAATGACCACACAGACCACTCACTGCTTCCTTCTTCTCCTCCCTCGGCCAAGCAAGTGCTCTAACTTATAGGCGTCTGTCATGAACGCCATGGCGGCAGTGGTTTCCCCTTATGTCCAGCGGCTCATCTACGCGTCCCAACTACAGAGACAAACTGGTGCTCCTGCTATAGTCCTACGGTACATTCTCAGGGGACAGAAACGCCTGCTGTCCAGAAACGAGTCAAGTCGCTGGGTGAGCCATCCTACTGTGGTCCCTGAGGTCAGCTGTGCTGCGCGAGCTGACCCGTCCAGACGGCACTAACTAATGAGGCGGGCAGTCTTGTGACGGACGGACGGACAGCCCCCTCTGTCCCCAGACGCATCCTGTGTCTTCATATTTTTGCAACGCTCGCGCCAGCCAATGACTATATGAGTCTCCCGAGTTTTGATATGATGATCACATGGCGACCTTTTCACTTATCCAATTACAGCGATGATGTCTGTCTGCAAAAGTTTGATCCGTGGCTAACACAATTCATCTTTTAAGGCTTCCTAAGATTGCACTTGTACAGGTCCCAAGACACTGGCTCACACTCCACCAATCATTTTAATATGACTGGCAGAAGTTACGTAACTCAACCATATTGCTGTGCATGCCAGAAGTGATTAGAGAGATGTTTCCTTTCGTCAACCATTTCTTTTCCTTGGGAGCTTTAAAAGCTCTAAGATTTAAATAACATGTTTAAAGAGCCAACCTCTTCTCACCATAACCATGCACCTCCAAAAATGTTGCATCTCCTATTTACTGCACCAATGTCATATTGATTTTAAAAGCCACAATTTGGTTACAGCCGGACAAGGCGCCTGCCAGAAAGCCACAGAACTGCGGCCTAAGATTTCCAGACAATTGCATTTTAGCTCTAACTGCCACCTCACTGATGACTGAAAATGACACCTTAGCAACATGAGCATGGTCTGCTGAACTGCCTTACATAACAGGAATGAGGGAGAGGAGGGGGGGCCGTTTCAAAATACACAGCCTATGTAGCACGACAGAAAGGGGAAAGGCTTTCTTTAGTAGACCATGCCATTGTGAAAAGTGGCTTGTTTTGTGTAATGGTGAGCGACCGGTTTAGTACTGTATGTTTCAGCACGGTGGTCTTGGACTGCTTCCTCACCTCTCAAACTCGATCCTCAGCAGCTTTTCTCTCTCAAGGATAGAGACGTGCAGGCGACCCCATTCCTTCTCTACATCGATGGGGTGGTAACCTGGGGGGACCTTGATGTGGCCGGCCTGAACTGCGCTCTGTGTTAACAGAATACACATGGAAAATGAGTACTGTGTATCTAACAGAACAATGCCTTATTCCTGTGTATTGATGCAGATTATTCAATTAATTCAATTATGTTGAAAAAGGGAAAAAATGCATATATGATGCATTAAAATTTCTTACTAAGAAAAACTTATGCCCTAAAAAATGTTGACTTGATTTGCATAATGTTTGGATTGCTTAACACACTGCATAATCTATGCTCGAGGATTGCTCGAAAGATTGACCACATACCTCAAAGGACTGGTAGATATGCTTGGAGCGATTCTTGTCACCTTCCTTTGATGGGAGCTCTGTCTCTTTGAATTTCAAGAACTGGCGCCAAAGGATCTGGAAGGGGACAAATAACATTACATGAAAAACACTTTTATCATGGCTTTGTGTTTAACTATGATTTTAATAGGAGCCTTGTGAGTAGGGGGGATGATAGCAGATTGAAGAGAAGATATCTTTTAGAAATATCAATCTCTCTCTCACTGACTTGACATTCCACATCAACATGCTAAGAGTCAGTCTACATCATTTTGAAAGTAAAATGATTTGTAAAGTTAGGTCTTCCACTGCAACTAACAAGTAATTTAAAGTTGATCCATTGACCAGTTCATAGAGACTCTTTAGAGCAGCATACTATTTCAGAAACACTCAACACATTGCATTAGACTCTGTGGTCACCTATAGACCATCTACATGTACTGTAAGTGAAACGGCAGTTTCTTTCAACATTATTTGCTTATTCGCTTTCCTAACACTCATCCCCTTGTGTCTTTACTGATGATTGGTTCAGGGCGTGGTGAAATGTTCCTGACTGATTTAAAAGGCACATGCCTGCCCCAGGGCGGTAGCATTCCCTAAGCGAAAGTAGACACCACCCTAATGGGACTGGCCCATTTTATGCCCAGCTCTCAAAATGAAGTGGCATAATTACCGTAATTTCCCGACTATTAGCCGCGGCTTATACATTGATTTTGCAAAAAAAAAATCTTCTGCTATGAGGTTAATACAGGGGGGCAGTTAATATGGTGTTAATATGGTTTTGTTTCTTTCAACCTGCATAAAACACTGTCCTGCGGCGTACAGTACAATATGGCTTATGTGCGGGAGATTACTGTAGACACCCGCCTAATGAGACTGGCCCATTTTAATGACAAAATAATGAGATCACTTCAGCCCGATTCTCAAAATGAAGTGGCATAATTGCTCCATTTCATCTAGCGTAGAATGACAAGAAAAAAAAAAAACACCCTTCTGCACGCCATGGTTTTGGACCGAAAGGTAAAAAAAATGCAAATGCAATTCCTCAGAAAGCCTTCGACGCATTTTCTAAATACTGTATGTCCATTCAATAGCAACAGGAACATACTACCCACATAAAAAGCCACAAACTATACTTTTCATGCAAAACTATTGCAAATTGTCTTCTTTGCACATCATCCCTATGGCAAAACTGATGCTAATAAAAATTCCACTGATATTCACACCATGGCGCTATACATGCAGTGAGTGTGACGCTCCCAAACGCTATATGGAGTGCTGGCATGTCATAGCGTATCAGATGCTCCATTAGAGGACACATGAAGTAGGTGATGCCTGTACTCACCTCGACTTCCTCATAGCTGGAGGGGAATTTGCGCTCCTCGAAGATGAGGATGTGGTGACGGATCCACTGGAGCAGAATGGTGATCAGCTCGTAATACTCCTGCCAGCGCAGCTCCAGCTCCTGTGGGATTCAGCGTGTGAACCAAACCAACCAAACACACACACACACACACGCACACACACGCACACACACACACACACACACAAACAAATTCAACAACAGACAGGGAGCGCCTTTTCTCTCCAAACCACTAATTCACTAACTCACACACCACGCTGACTCAATTAGGTGTTCACAGTCCAGGCCTTGTGTGCCTGAGCACATATAAAGGAGAGAGAGAGAGAGTGGACGAGGCTGGGGAGAGGGTGTGATAAACAAGGAAACAATAGCAGATGCACAGGCGTAGCCTGGCTCCTCAACTCAAGGGACCCTCTCCACCTAAACACGAGCTGCACGTTAAGGTGGTTATGTTTGGTGTTGGTGTTGTTTCCAAGGCCCAAGCTATGGTTCTGCCAGGAAAGAGTGTGTGTGTGTGTGTGTGTGTGTGTGTGTGTGTGTGTGTGTGTGGGGGGTGCTGGCTCGCTGTCTCTCTCTGGGGTAGAGAAGTGAAAGCCATAAGCTTCTGATTTCCTCAAACCCTCAAGACTCCTCTGTCTTTTGATCTGAGCCCTGCAGTGACTTGATCTGCGTGAACCAAAAACAAACAGCTATCTCTCTTTTTTTACGTCTACATCTTCTCCTTGAGGCTAACATGTGCAACATTAGGGAGGCATAGTTTACCTCAGTTTCAGGGAAATGTGTGTGAATAGCCCTGTGGGATAGCCCCTGAGCATGTGGCTAATGGCTGTAAGCTAGTTATTCTATCAGTGGAAATAGGACAATGACAGGGACCAATTCTCCAGGGTGGAGATGGCATGGGAACATTCTACACACAGCTGGCAAGACAGATGCCATTCAGGAACTTCATTAAAAAAAAAGAACCCTCCTCTAGATTTCCAGTAACTACTACTTACTACTCTCTTGTTCCTTGTAACAAGTATAGAGTCTACTACAGGAGAGGACATAAACTACTACTAGTACTACTTCTTGACTGTTGTGTGAAGGGCAATCTACTACAGGAGAGGACATACATGGATAGCTCAACACCAGACAGGAATGGACAGTGTCCAATATTGACCAGAGGTGTACAGTACTTACATTGGCCTGAATGCCGTGCTGGGCATCAGGTACTCTGGGCATGGCATCATAAAGGGAAGACACGTAGGTAATGATCGACTTCTCATCAGGGTGAGGCACATCGACATCTGGGAAAAGCAAACAAGGGCAAACGTTATCTACTCATAAGACATTGATGGTATGATATTACTGAGGAAGTGGACCACATCAAAGGATTAATGTTTATCAGGCTCTGGGCAATTCACCTCCGACATCTAAACGTCTCTCACCACAGAACACTGCCACATGCATGGCAATGAATACCACAGAACAGGTCTAAACACTCACACAACCCCACCCCCCACTGCACATGAGTCATGGTCTTGGGATACTGAGTTGGAATATACACTTGCATATATTCCTCACTAGGCTCAATTCAATATGTGCAAAGACTCACGGACACACAGAGACAGCTACCAACACAGACTTCTATTGTTGGAGCTAAGAAAAATGGCGCCATAAATCTACATGGAAACAACAACAGTTATTGGTCTGTTGTGGAAAAAAAGTCACTCTGGTCACTGAGGGCTGTGTTGCATTGCACTTGGAGAGACCCGGGATGGTCTGATACTTATCCATCATATTTGGTGCAGATTTGTTTGTGGGTGCAGACTTGTTTGTTTGTGCTATATGTTGTACCTTCTCTGTGTTTGCTATGTTGTACCTGCTGTGTAGTCTTGTTTGTGTGTGTTATATGTTGTACCTGCTGGGTAGTCTTGCTTGTGTGCGCTATATGTTGTACCTGCTGTGTAGTCTTGCTTGTGTGTGCTATATGTTGTACCTGCTGTGTAGTCTTGCTTGTGTGTGCTATATGTTGTACCTGCTGTGTAGTCTTGCTTGTGTGTGCTATATGTTGTACCTGCTGTGTAGTCTTGCTTGTGTGTGCTATATGTTGTACCTGCTGTGTAGTCTTGCTTGTGTGTGCTATTTGTTGTGGGGCCAAAGATGAATTTCCACAGTAGTGGACAATGAAGACTTCTACAGTATTCTAGTTATCAGCAATTACCAGGGCCTTTAACAACAAAGCCTGCTAAAACGTACAAAGGTTATTAAACCTTTTGCGTTGATCAACTGATTAACTTTATTGATTTTATCTGCACATTTGTCAATTGATTAACTTTATTGCTATTATCTGCACATTAAAAAACCCTCATTAGCTCCACCTAGCACCCAACTGGCTCAATCCTGCTGGTCTAATTGCACAGGCTGGTTAGGCTGGCAGGTGAGGAGAGGGTGGGGACTGCATTGCAGCGCAGAGAACATACCCTCTGGGTCCAGCAGGCGAGTGACGCCCAGGTCTTGCTCCGCCACGTTGAAAGCATGCTCCAGATTGTCGATGTTGTTCTGGCGGTAGACTCTGCTCATGTCGATGAGGCGAGGCCTGGTAGGGGGAAACCAGAGGGGGTTACCATGACAGAAGATCACAGTATTTGCACAACAAGAAATGTATGAAAAAGTTACTCTATTCACTGTTTATAACAAACAATCATCTCTATAAGCCTCTATTAAGATACTATGCAAAACATTGTTTGGTGTGTGGCATTTTGGACATTTTGGAACGCTGTTGATGCATTTCTCATTCAACACTACAGGAGAGCGGCACCACAGCTAGCAAAGACTTTGAGCCTGCGCTCGGCTAAGCTTTGCGAACATGATTGGTCTTGTGAAGCTTTGGAGAGGTTTGCTATGCTTTGCAAACATGATCGGTAATGAGGAGATTTCACACGTAAAATGAGAAACTGTATCTATAAAAAAAAGTTAAGAAGGTAGAAACATCCTATGCAGCAGTATGGCAGTAGAGTATATCACCCTACAGTATGTTGAAGGTCATGCTGTAGGCAACAGGGCATGAAAAGCACCTGCTCCATAAATCAATGGGAGCATCTGTCACGCCTAGGGTACAGTGTCAGGACATATAACTGATATAAAGTTCAACGTAACATGGAGCAAGAGTGCACCTCAAATAATCTCCAGTTAGAACTTCTACCAGTCCCAACTTCTTTCCCCACACTTCACTCTCCTCTTCTGACTTCCTATTTCTGACTAAGCTTTCATATCACCAGACACCATTTCAAGAAACAGCGGTAAAGGCCTGTGTGTGTGTGTGTGTATGTGTGTAAAATCTTTTTCTGTCAAGTAACAGTTGTAAAGGCTTATGTGTGTGTGTGTGAGTGTGTGCGTGCATGCATGCATCCATTTGTGTCTGTGTGTGTACAGTATGTGCATCTCTCTGTTGATGTATTTCTGTGTGTGAGTTGTGTGTGTGTGTGTGTGTGTATTTCTGTGTGTGAGTTGTGTGGGTGTGCCTGCTGCTGCCGGATCTATTTCTTGAGCGGCGATACGACACCGACCCGTGGTGCTCTCTGACGTGCGGAGCGGCGTAGCGCGCAGAGTGTGTGGAGTGCGCAGAGTGCACGGAGTGCGCGGCGTAGTAATAATCCCCGGGGCTGGGCGGGGACGAGGAGTCGGAGCTGTGCGCCTCCCGGAGGGAACGTTGGCGCACCGCCACCCTTAGCTGCCGCGGCTCCTCCTCCCTCAGGACGAAGCTGCGCGAGCGCTCCGCCCCCCCTCGCTCGACCTCGCTGGAGTCTCCGCTGGACATGCCCCCCGGGCTCTGAGAGCCTTGGCCCGAGTCGCAGGAGCCCTCGGACGGGATGTCCTCGCAGACCATGACCACGCGGTCCTCCGCTTCGCTGGCGCTAGCTAGGCTGCTGGAGGACTTGCGCTTTTTGAAGGTCAGCCTTCTCTTGAGGCTCTTAAAACTCATGGCGTCTTTGAGGAACAGTCTTCTTCAATCAAACAGATCCTCGATTGCCCCTCTGAATGAATTAAATTGGTTTTGTTTTAAGTTTTCTAAGACAGACTTCTAAGCTCTTGTTCCCATGGTTGAGGCATAAAACTTGTTTTTTTCTTCTCTCTCATTCAGCAGGGTCCTCCCACAGCAGTATTTGTCAACAAAAGTCTTTGAAGAATCTACATCCACTGTCTCTCTTTTTTGTATTTGCGTGAGAGAACAGAACACACTCCCAGTGGTGTAAGGATACCAGTGCAGTACACCTCCTATGTTCTAAACTCTTTTCCCTTTATCCACACAGTCTTTTGAAGAACCTCATCCCCACGGTGACGAACTCTTAATTGGAGCAATCGTGAAAAGTTTTCATAAACGCTTCTGAACGTTTCCAATGTTGCTTTTAAGTCTCAGCGTTTTGGGACAAAGGATCCCCACAACAAGAAAAGAAAATAGTTCCTCTTGAAAAGATGTAGCTGTACAACTGTCAGTGTATTCCCTCGGAATCCAGCTCCATCTCACCACGGATAAATCTTAACAGATGACAGATGGAGATTCTGCAGCGCTTCTTTGAACAGCCTATTCCCATGGAGTTCTCTGTACACTAACTCAGGCTCTGTGTGTGTCGGTTTGGCAGCAAGGTGGAGAGGCGTATCTTGGTTCAGCAGGTACATGTTAGTGTTTCAGTGGAGGTGCCCTGCAGGTATACCTTTCTCATGCTCTTTTCATCCCGTAATGAGACCTCAACATGCACCACGCCTCAGAGGATTTATCCCCCTCTCTCTCTCTCTCTCTCTCTCTCTCTCTCTCCCTCTCTCTTTCCCTCTCTCGCTCTTTCTCTCGCTTTTGAACTTCTCATTCATGTCTTTTATTCTCCTTTCTTTTTAATCTTTTATCCTCATTCACAGGCACAGAAAACCCATACCAGCCTGACAGAATCACCTCTTGTGTGTGCATATGACATTTGGCGAGAGGTGTGTGCCATATTGTCGATATTTATTCTCATCTCTGAGGCTGGCCCAGACAAATGAACCCCATTGTACGACATGACTTAAATGCTATTTCAAGAATTGAAATGGAGAAAGCTACAACCTGTCTCATCATCTCATTCCATTTTTCTGCAATAACTAAGCTACTGTAATCTGCCTTCCTGACTTTTGTGATTCTTTACGCACATATCAGCCCAAACTTGTCTGTCAATCACAGACAACACCCTCCAAATGGCATTCCATACCTTGGGCTAAGACTTCCTCTAATACAAAATGTTCTGAATTTGGCCTCCTATGCGTGGGTAACATTTCAATCTGTAGCAAAGGCAAGTCTGATCAAGAGAGCATTATCGTTCCAATTCGACTCAAATTGCCCTACAGTGCATGGTTCAGTGCACCATTGGAGACAGAAATGATGGTGATGTATGAAGCTACTGTAGGCAAATACCATCATTTTCCAACTACTAGCCGTGGCTTATACATTCGATTTTCCAGAATTTCAGCTATGAGGTTAACGAGGGTAGTTAAAATGGTATTTATATGGTTTTGTTTGTTTTAACTTGCATAACACACTGTTCTGCAGCTTATACACAATGCGGCTAATACATTGTTAGCCACAGTTTTGTGTGGCTAACAATGTAAACGACAGAAAAACAAAACTGTTTTACTGGAGAATGCACTAGAAGTTGGACCACTAAGTGGTTTTCACCGGCAAAAATTGTATGCAGGGTGAAACATAAATAACACCAAGAACTGTGTCGCCTGCATTAATGTGTTTGAAATAGTTCCATAGTAACCTGCTCTCCTAACCATGATATGAGCTATATCAAGGATGTGTATCCACACTGTGCAACTCTACACACCAAACAATGTGATCTTGTTTGAGAAACACCCACTCAGTGTCTGTACATGACTAGGTTTCCACTAGGTTGGATGGAGGGCCAGTTTTCTAGACGCTGTACTTACTCGTGTTTATGGATGACTGCGTTGAACAGCTTGCCGTCTCTCCAGCTAGTGGTGAAGTTATCACAGCGGAGGCCTGGATAGCCCTCGACCATGCGCTGTGACCAGAGAAGAAGCTTCTCCTTGGCCGACATGTCATCAGACTGGCCGTTGACCTGGATGTCTGAAATCTACGGAGGCCACAGAATGTCAAAAAGCAGATTAGACCCATTTGCCCCACTGTGAAGGAAATGGATTTTATTTTTTTGATAATTCAGCGTCTGATTCGAGTCGTTACACACGCAAGCTATTGGTTGCTCAGCAGCACAGCATGCTGCTGAGCAAAGGAAAGTTCCAGAATAAACCATCCACCTCCCAACGCCAAAACCTGTGATCACTTCAACCAGAAAGACCAACACCACAAATGGAAAAAAAGCCAAATGACACAGTGCATTAGTGTAGAGGGGAAAGTCTGACCACATGTGACGGACGTTGGAACCTCCAGGGGAAACTACTGTTTGGACTTTGAGGGCAAAAACACATCACAAAAACAACGGCTAAATGGGAAAGAATGAGTAATGGCTTTAAGATTCTCTTCTTTTTTTAGTTACTTACAGTACCGACTTTACTGACTAAGGACCTTGAGAAACGGAGCTTAGTGACCAAAAATGGACAGTGATAATGTTAAATTAGATACAGTCCACATGGAAAGACAATGATCCAATATTACATGGTGGATTCTGTGTACAGAGACACACACACACCAATTCTTCCTGGACTTCAGAGGGACAGACGATAACCGTCCCATTAGGTCATAAGACACAACGTGAGACCAATCTGGCCTCGTCTGGGAACAGGCCCGTGCTTATTTCTCGGCCCGTCCCAGAGCCGCATTTGGGCTTGGGTGGGAGACGGCAGGGGTGAGTCAGCAGCAGGGCTTCTGGGGCTTCCCTTGTGGCTTGTCCCTGGTCTGGGATCAGCTTCTGTCCAGAGAGGAGGACGTCTCATTCCTGGACGGTCCCCAGACACAATGCCGCGCCCTAATCACACCCTCACTCGTTCTCCCAGGAGGGGCAGGCGCCGGTGACTCACCCCGAGCACTCAGGCTGTTTTTGTCCGCAGAAATCAGATACGGCTTAAATGTTCCAGAAACTTCTGGGAAAGGTGTGCCTTATCACAATAACTCCACTTTGCCACTGGCCAACAACATAAATACCTCTATTTGTTGGGTCAGGCATGAGAGATGACTAGCTTTGGGCACTAATGGTCAGGGGTGAAAACCCACTGCATGGCCTCATGAAATTCATGAGAATATTATATAACTTGGAGAGCCCAGAGTTTAAAAAGGGCAGAGAAAGAAAGAGGTGGGGAGGAAAACAATACCACAACCCATATCTCCCACAAACCACTGCACCCAGTCATTTGGCTTTGCACAGCCATGTTGAACCCATCTAGTTCTTCTCCATCACTACAAAGCATCGCAATTTCACTGTACTTTTGAGCTTTTTTTCCCCAATTGAGTCAATAATTGATCTTGATTGTCAAATGTATGACATCTTGTGAAACACATGATGGAGAAGTACTTGATGATTTGACATGGTCATATCTGATTGGTTGTATTTGTTTGAATAAAGATTCTGATCCCATGTACCATGAATGTGCATGCACAGGAGAATCTATGAGTGTTAAGTATTGCATATAACACTCGAGGGTGTTAACTGATTGGTCACTTGATAGGTTGTTGATCCCGATCACAGGGAAAGAGAGGCGAGGGAAGTGAATGGAATGGGAACTTAACACTGACAGAATTTGAGACCTGGAAGTGAAGGATGATGGTCCAGATAAGCCCCAGGGTGAGCTTAGGGTTCCCATCTGCAATGTCATCATTCCTGATGTTCACCAGCTTGACCTAGGATTCGACACAGAGAAAGGAGAAACGTCAAAAACCTGTTCAGGAGCGTCTTTTGACAAATTGTCGACACAGGTTTAACACCCATTTTCTGTCAGGCTATGAGCCGTCTCGGACCACACACACACACAAAACACAAAAGACCGGGATGCATTACCTGCCGGTGCCTCAGGAAGTCCAGTGCTATCTGTACATTCTGCAGCTTGTGGAATCGCATGCGGCCCTTCTCTCGGGGCTGCCCGAGGACACGGAGAGGGGAGAGAGGGGGGGAAGAGAGGAGAGAACACGTTAGCTGATCTGGAGCAACTGGGCCGAGTCACGGTGGTGTGTACCAGGCAACTCTTTAGTTTACTTTAGAGGATCCTTTGGAACATGAAAATGGAGGGCCTGCCTACACAGGACACATCCTACACAGGACACATCCTACACAGGACAGATCCTGCAAAGGACAGATCCTGCACAGGCAGGAGAATAAAAAAAAAGTGTGGACCACAATACTACAGTATCTATGAGCTAAAATGGAGGAGGGACGTGTGAAGACTAGGACATGTGAACATGATTTGACACAGGAGTCGAATACATAAACATCCTTGAGAACTTTTGTGCAACTGTAGAAACACCTGACAAAAGACCAAGGTAAAATGCACAAAAAAGGACAATACAGCACATCAAAAGACATCTTAGAGATCCAGTCAGTGGGAAATGCTCAAGCTTGCCCATTAGTGAAGATAAAGGAGCTACTATCTTTACAAACCAAAACAATCCTCCAGGGTAGAATACTTGATTGGTAGAGTGATTATCCACTTAGTTAACTTCAAGGCTTGGGTTTAATCCATGTCATGTAATGGATTACGTAAACTGAACCACATGAGACTTATGGTCAGAAGGCCAAATAATAATTATGAGCAATACAAGGTTAACCGATAATTCATGCGACGAATAAGCCAAATACCACATTGGGTTAGTAGCAAAGTAAAAACAGCAAAGTTTGACTCCACTGACTTTTTAACTTTAGACAGAAACTAAGATTGTTTAACTTCCTGGTGACACTGCATCAGTTGCAAATAAAAAATCGTACAAACAAAAAATTTAATTTTCATAGCCAGAAAAGCTATAAATCCCTTCCTAGTGTGTCCTCTTTAATAGTATAGCCAAAACAAATTCAACAGCCCTCTTCCTTTGTTATTCTGCGGTTCTTATAATTCAAAGGCAGCAAAATGTGGTTAATACACATCGGAACCTCCACCCAACTTGCAATAAAAAAACAAAGCACAGACAGACAGACACACACACACACACACACACACACACATGAAAACAAAAAAGAAAATGAAGCTGATGAAAAGACAGCTGACAGGGAAGGCAACAGAAAGAGCGGCCATGCACAGGCCAGCCACCAGGGGAGTGACCCATGCCAACATGAAGGAAGGAGCCCAAGTTACAAACCCACTCACCAACCGCACGTTCCTCACAACGTCTCTCTCCCTCGCCTAGCCCCAGCAAGAGCAGTGCAAAGAGAGGAGGCATAGGCCAAACGGGCATAGGTCAGCACACAGTGGGGGAAAGGGGAGAGGAGAGAAGAGGAGAGGGAAGGCAGAGAGAGAAGGAAGGATGGAGAGGAGGAGGGCAGAGAAAGAAAATAGAGTCAAACAGGTGTACACAGTTCAAAAGTGAGAAAGAGAGAGAAAGAAATAGCGAGACAGAGAGAGAGAGAGAGAGGGAGAGAGAGAGAGAGAGAGAGAGAGAGAGAGAGAGAGAGAGAGAGAGAGAGAGAGAGAGAGAGAGAGAGAGAAGCCATCGTGAGGTAAATGTGTGTTACAGCGATGGCGGCTTCTCGGAAGGATGAGCTGAGTCACATGGCATGAAGCTAGCGAGAGAGCGCAAGGCTGTGAGACATGTTTAGACCCAGTGCTGTACAATCCTTTTGTTATTCTAGCTGGTTAAGCAGAGCAAGACAACAACACAAGATTTAGTCAAGGTAGTAGTCACAACACATTTTCTGCAGGCCTAAAAGATAACTTCTAATGACAAAATGCCTGTAAAGAGATGGTAGAATCGCTTGGAAACTTCCAAACATGATTTCATCTCCGGACATCTGGTTGGAAAAGATTAAAAAGCTTACAGGTGGTTCAAATCAGGACTGACTCATATTAAAAACCCACCTTGAATGCTAACAATTCCAAAACAAAGCCAAAAATGAGTCTTACTTTGGGATTGGAATGCGGTTTGATGATACTAAACGCATGAGTAAAAGACTAACAAAAGACTGACTAACCAAAAAACGCTTGTTACTGAGTACATTAGTATTTTAAATCTTATACAGTATGCATACTTTCATGTAAGATTGGGCTTGGGCTTCGAAACTCTACTGTTAAAGCAGATGGGTTAGAGTTGAGACTTGAACAGAGTTGCATTTTTTTCACATCAGAAGCCAAGCCTGTCAAAAACGCAGATGAGCGATTTGTTGTTTTGAACTCACCAGTGTCTCCCCTGACAAGACCTCCAGCAGGGAGATCAGGTTGTGTCCATCTCTGAGGTCTTCATAAAGATCACTCACGTGTCGCTGGGCCTGTGGACCATAGAGAGGGCAAAGGTCACGCAATGGTCAATTTATAATCGCCATGAGCATTCATCTCACAACGTCTGGGAATGCAAGATGCTTTTTCCATCATCCTGTGTCATTCAAAACTGGCCGCGTTTCCCAGATTCGTTAAGGAGCTTTTAAGTGCTATAAGAACTTCTTAGTAGTTTCTAAGAAACTTCTTAACGAATCTGGGAAACCCGCCCACTATCTGAAGCTATAACAAGTCAATAAGGTCACTGAAATGCAAGTTTAATATATATATATTTTTTTTTGGTTTCTGCCCCATGAAGCTCTTTAGGTACATGCGTACAGAGCAGAGGGCAGGAATGCATGCCTGCAAGCACCAAACCAGGCTGGCTTGAGCACAGAGACACCTGTCAAATCAGCAGCTGCCTACATCAACATATGATGGATTAGTCGTGGGGGTGAACCATTAAAAATCCACAGGCAGCAGCTCTTCTTCCAGTCAGGTACAGCTTTACGCAAGAGAAGGGTGCTTTGCTGAGCTTTTCTGCTGCCATTACCAGAGCGGCAGAGAAAACCAAGTAGCGACACTCGCTTTTCCATGCCAGTTTCCGGGTTATGGAGACATTTTCGGAAATGAAAACTGCCAATCACTTGGTCAGTAGCCAATGAGTTACTAGATTAGACCTTCTCCGGCACCCAGAAATACACCCACTCTCCTGCGATACAGTCACTCAGCACAGGTTTTTTTGGCACTGCACTGTTGATAGTGTGGCAGCGCCGACATCAAAGAGTGCCACAACTCTCTCTTTATATGCATCTGGCCATAATTACTGTGTGTTATTCATGTGACAAACTTGAGTATAATGAGCAAAAGTCAATTGAAACAATTAAGTGTAACACACACAGAAGCATTTAAAGTTAGTACAGTGAGAGTGCAGCATTAACCAAAATAAATGTAAAAAAGACAAAATTATAGGGTGGGTATGAGGAGAGGAAATTAGGAAATTAGGAAATGCAAGACCAAAGGTTTCATATGCAAAAAACAAATATCTAAAAATACATTTCTACATGTTTAACATGATAGTTTTTACATGTGAAAAGTTTAAATCCTAATCTGAGAATAGATGCATATGAAAGCTCTTTAAGAGGAAGGAGTGTCTGTGGGCAAAAGGATCCACGTGCAGTGGGGAAGCACTGGTGGTGACAGACACTTAGTTAGACCATTACAGTACCTACCTCAGCTCTCCAATGCTGGATGAACAGATGAAGAATGGAGAAGAGAAACAAATGGAGAGAATGGAGGAAACGCACAAGAGATGATGTGTTAGTGAATTAACGTTATTAGATGGAAGTGGAAGATGAGAGATGGATTATTTTAGGTACCACGGTCAGAAGGATTAGTCTCAGAATTATTGCACTTTGAGAAAATGAAGGACAGTTTTTTTTGTTTCATTTTGTTTCTTCAATCCCTTTGGATTTTTTTTTTTTTAAATATACATGTTCATAAGTTACTGCTGATTTAGTTAATGTAATATCATAGATCACCCAGAAAGTATTAACAATTCACACTCTCAGTAACTTCAGCGAAAATATTGTTATATACAGTAATTCAACAGAGTTATGGTAATGAAGTGACAAGCATGTTATGTTATCAGAACAATCCATATATAGAATAGTTTTGAAGTAGACTTTCAAAGGTATGGTTTGAGAGGTAGTACACTGAATGTCCACTAGGGTTCACTGTTGATACACGTAACCAAACCTAAGTCCCTCTACCTGGAACTGCTCATGACTAACTTCAGTGAGTAGACACTTAGACACTAATGTGACAATATGCTACATCATTTAGCTTCCTATTTAAATGAGGTGAAAACGCATCAGTCTTTTAAATGTTACTCTAATCCCCTATAGGAGAGAGAGTCCTCTCCCGTCCTTGTGTCTATTTGTAGTGCACTGCTCAGGTTAGAATGCACATTCCCCTTCTGCATACTGCTCTTCTAGACCCATATAATAGACACGCCGTCCATCAACAGAGTGCAATACTCTAGTGTTGAAGGGGTATGGCGCATTGATTTACTTGCATTCTCTCTGTTGACAGGTAGAAGTATGCTACAAATTGAGATCCCTCTGTCAAGTGAGCTATTTGATCTTTGTCGGGGCACAGACCCGTCAAGGTTAAACCCTTAAGTCCATTTAACCGATAATGAGGGTGACAGCCATTCAATACTATTCAACCAATGCCTTCATCTCGCATGGCTTTCATTCTCACCAAAGGACACATTCCTTGGGATTATGTCTACCTATTTAGATATGTGTGAAGAAAAACAATACATTGCTTTTGACATTGGCACGCACTGTTTATGTTGTTTGTTTGTTTTGTACTGCATATTATGGACATTTATTTAACATAAATGAGCTAACAAATAAGATAGCTAAATAATTCTCCTGACAGGGCCCTAGGAGAACAGTTATTCCTCTGCACACACTGAAATGCCATGTGTAATATTGTGAAATATTCAGAAGAACTATTTTGTTACAACCCTCCGCCCTAATTTTTCCTCAACTCCCTCCATATTTTAAATTTATGCTCATGCCATTTGGTCTGAATAGAGCTCCACATCCTTTTCCTGTCTCTGATATATGGCCCTCCCTTTGAAACCAGCTTACTGAAACAGCACATAACATAAACATGAGGTAGCTTTACATCATCTAGGTGGTGGTGGTGGGGTTCTGTCTAGCAAATTTGTTAGCACTTCTGCTCCGTTAAAAACGAACAACAGCTTCCTGAGACCCGTTGGTTAGTGTGTTGGGCTATCTGATTTTCATTGTGCTACTGGCAACAGGGCCAGACACTGCCACTAGTAATGGCCAAGTAATGCCACTACATTAATATTTTCTGGGCTCTTATGAGTGGTTTAACAAAAAAAAGCCACAGCTTGGATTTTCCTTTTTTTCAAATCAGAGGTAAACCTTAAAGGCCTACACAGTCACAAAGCTACAAGATCCAACTTGCTAGCATACCATTTTATACTCCAGAGATATGTAGCTTTCAGAAAAATATAGTGAGTACCCCTCATATTTTCATATTTCCACATGCAAATTAGGATTCTGGCAAACAGTTGTGGTTAACTTTTGGCAATGTTGCAGCAAAGGTTTGCCACCTAAAGTTCACTAGTGGTAAACTTCTCACTGTGGCCAAAACTGGATGTTTGCCTGCAGTTGCCAACATTGGCAAACTTTTGGCAATATTTTCTAGTGAATTATTTTGTTTCCCACAAATCCCACAAACATTTAATTTTTGTAAGCGTACTCAATTCACCTAGCAACATTGCCTAAGAAGCCTTTGAGATATTGTAGCTGATGTGAAAATCTGTGGCTTACCTCATAAGTTGTTACTATCCTATACATTGCACCATAAGGCCTATTAACATACAGAAGGTATTCTTGATAATGTCCCTGGGATCCCAGTTGGTCCCCATACATCATTACAGCCCTTTCTGAATTCACGAATTGCCAGCAACTGAGGCGCTCATGCAGGAAAGGTCTTATTTACATAGTCTGCACCTCCTCTAGCAGATGCTTTATTGTTTTATCATCATGATCATTACAAAGAATTAAGATATCTTATTATTAAAACATTGCTTAGGTCTTTTGATGTGCACATTATGATGTTAAACTTCACCTTATCAAAGTCACTTGCTCTGTGGCTTTCTAATGGGTAAAGCAATGCCTGCAATTACAGCAGACTGCTGGAATGTTACTTCAGAAAACTGTATTTACAAACAACACAGCCCCCTTTTGTCAGGATACATATGCATAATGTTTATTCTCACTACTATTTATGGGATACGAGGGGGCGTTTGGCATTTGAGTCTCTGAAGACACCAGCTTTCTCCTTCAACGTCCTGGAGAGCACCACTGAAAATGCTATGCTCAAGCAAATGTTACAGCCAACTAGACATTACTGCGCAACTCTGGCAGAGTCTGGGGGAGACCAGACAGGCAGGCAGGCAGGCAAGCAGACAGCCACCCGCATCCAGGCGTCTGTGGAGCACATGTGCTACCGTTGGCCTAGGCAGTGGGATCGCTGCCCGCAACACAATCGTCCGCTTCAGAAGGAGCAAAGCGAATCCAGATGTTTGTGACTCACCCCAGAGTATGTACACAGAATATGCTTGCAAAGAGAGAGCATGTTTGTCTTATTTCAAGAGTGGAGTTCCTTTGCCGTTTCAGCCATGCTTGCATAGATTGGATAATAGTCTTTTGTATTTAGAGGGATTTTTTTACTCTTTCCGTCCCTCTGATTTAATGAATGGGGTCTATTTCTGTTCTAAGGGGAAGAAAAAAACTGGCATAACAAGGAACACCCTCCTCTCAAGCTAAGGCCCATAAACTTCTGGTTAAGCCATGGGATTGTATCCAATGAAAAATGACACAGCGAGGTTATTTATACTCGTGGAGTGGCTTCAGCAGGATTCATTTTTCTTTGCTAATGAGAAGGTCAAGAGTGAGCTGTTTGCATTTTTAACCGTCCTCTTGGTCTCTCATGTACCCACATCCCCCCACCCACCCTCCCACACCTCATTGTGAGTGCACAGTGATTAATTAACTATCTAATTGCTGCTGTTAAACATCAGAGAGTGAGGTAAGTGATGACTGAGATTAATTGATGTGTTGACTGCAGCCCCAGCGAACCTCTCATGGGGGCAAGTTCTCTGTTCAGCTTCTATGTTGGTGGCTTGTTGCTATGCAGAGTTCCCACGAGCAGGCATAAGCTGTGGTTTAGGGCAATTTCAGTAGAAGCTTTTCACCTACAGCATCCTCACCTCAGTGCAGAAGTATGGGTTTGCTGAGGTTCTAGAAGCTCAGCGTCATAATATTTTGTTACCATGGATACACGTGTCCATCATTTTTTTTACCACTGATGTGGTACCTGCATGTTCAGCTTGAGAGCAGCAGAATGGTGCTTTTGAAATGTGGAGGTCCAATCGGCAGGATTTATCTCAAAGCCAGACAACAGATGTTTGACACAGGATGCTGAGAAACGGTCTGAGTGAAACGACTGACTACGTCACTGACAAACCATTAGGGCTGATAAGATTGGAGAATCATTCCAGCGCCATAAAATTGATGCAATCGATAAAACTTCCTGTGGGCTCATGGAATATTAGATGTGTGGTGTAACAAGACAGTTAAACCATTTGGCATGGATGAGGTGTAAGGAGACAACAGGAAATTCAGATGATTTGTTTACCTTTATGAGGTGCTTGTTCACCCATTTTGTGAAGGTCTTTTTCTGTACTCGGTCCCGCTCATCTGGAAAGGAAACAGAAGTAAAAGGTTTTAGAAATTGTGTTGCAGCAACATCAGATACTCAACAACACCTTTCTCTGTAGAAAAGTGGAAACAGGTGACCGACTGAACTACAATATTCTGCTAAAGGGCATGAGGCTTGTTTTTGGTGGGAGATTTGAAACAGATTTTGGTGTGCGGGGTGGGGGCATAAAACACTGTCCTCAGAGTGCTCAGACACAGCTGTCTCTCGTTGTCTGTCTGTTCCGGGAGCGGTTGTCATGGTAGAGAGGAGTCATGGTCTGATGGTGATGATGGTGTGTTGACTTTGCACAGACTTGCTTCTCCTCCGCTCATTATCACACACACTAGCCCTGCAGCGAGTCATTGTTAGAGAGGGGGGAGTGTCTGCCTCGCGAAGAAAAAAAAAAAAAAACACTTTAGGATGGAGGGGAAAGAGCTGAGCCAGCCAAAGCACCCTGGGCTTTCAATCCTCTACTGTGGGTTGCGCAAAAAGCAGTCTGCGCTCGGTTATTGGAAGATCAAATCCCAAAGAACCAAGGAGCTGCTTGCGGAACAGTGGAAGATTTAGCGGTGTTAGAGGTGAGGGACGTGAAGATGGGCTGGCCGTCAGCATGTCCGACTGGGGTGACCTGCGATGACACACCCAGTAGCCCCAGGCAGTGGAAAAGCCGACTGGAAACAACTCACCCTAGCAAGTCTGCATCACTACAGCCACACACACACACAGACACACACAGACATGCTCCGAGACAAAAAGTCCGACAGCCGACACCTGATCTCTTGTTACCCGACCCAACCCACAGGTAGCTCTTCCTCTGAGTCACATCACCAACTCTGGCACACCTGGACATCGCATCATGTGACCTACTCAGTGGCACCTCTGATATCTTTATAAACTTCAATTATAGCCATAACACTGAGACAAAATGACAAGATAGATAAGTTATGACTCATCTGAATGACACACACATTCCAACCTGCAGTTTGAGAATCACGCACAAATAAGGTAGTAAATCAAGATGTGATGTGATTAAAAAAAAAAAAAAAAGGGATTCATCATGAAAAATAACAATAATCACCGGCTGTTAAAACACACCCTGTTGTTAAGGGAAGTGTAGCCTGGAAATGTGGCTGATTCAGATTGAATGAATACATGGCCACAGGCTACACTCACTGCTTGGTGCTCAGTTCTGATGATGTTATGGTATATCACTGCCATGGCAACTCAGTTAAGGTGAACTTTGACCTCTGAAATCACAAGTGCTCACTAGTTTAGGGGTAAAGAGGCAACATTCATGAGCTATAGCAGCAAAAGCATCAGCTGGGACATGCTATAAGGTCTCCCTCAGCCCAAGCCAAAGAGTGACCTTTGATCAGTGTGCTCATTAAATAGCACTTCTACATATTACATCAGCCACAGGTAATGTTTAAACCAAACAATTAAATCCACAAAGTACTCCACCCTTTGCCATGCACGAGTTGTGCAAACCAAGGAGAAAGTGCTATGTGACAAGTCACTTTTGAAGACTTTTCTCTTAACATTTTCAAAATAAATGAAGCAAGCGCTCAACAGTTTCTGTTACTTTTTAATCGCCTTTGATCGTGAGGCATGTTAAAAAAAGTAAAAGAAACTGTTGAGAGCTTGCTTCATTTATTTTTAAAAAGTCTTTGTTTAAGCACCCAGTTGAAGCACTAAGGTGTTGAGCACACTTCTTAAATGCATTTCCCATTTGAAATGAGCAGTCTCACTGAAAGCACACTCTTTTGCCTGAGCTGTAGATGCCCAGCATACCCACCAGAACCAGGAAAAGCACAACAGAGCCAACAGAACTTTCCCCTCGAGAGGAAGAGATATATAATTTGCTCTAGTTCCCAAGTTCTAATTTGGCCCTGTGCAAAACCGAACCATTTGGACGCGATGGCCTCAAGAGCCCTGAGGAAGTGAAAGAGACTTCCACTACTGGGATTTGCCCATTTTTATTTTTTAATTTTTCAAATGTGAGTGAGAGTGGCAGTAATTGCATTAACCCTCCAGACTGAAGCATCTGAACTACCACCTCACTGTGACTGGCCACAGTGACACTGGAAAGAGGCAAGTGAAAACATGAAGTAGAGAATTACA
>NC_084999.1:10057041-10094541 GCF_963854185.1 Sardina pilchardus | reverse complement strand
AGATATAAGTTATCACAGCTATTAGTGGATATCTCTCGACACTAAAAATGGAATACGGGAAAGGTTCATTCAAAAGCATTTACCAGAAACTTGACATATCAGATTAGGGCAACTATAGCTGTAGATAAATCAGGGCTGCATTTGATTGCTGTTTTCTGAATGATCTTACAGTATGTGTATCTTTATGGGTGTCAAGATATCAGAAACATCTTACAAGGGATATTCTACTGTATATTTTCCAGTCATTTGAGCTCAAAATTGAACACAGCATCAACAGATACTACAGTCGATCCATCATCCAAAGCAGTAAGACTTCACACAGCAATAGCACTTATCAAAGCAATAACGGAAACACATAACTGTTTATATCATGGGCCCCCGATTTGTGTTTGTACTTAGTGTCCTACAACTTAAAAGCAGAATTAATGTCCAGGTGGAACAACTCAGTGAGAGGCTTCTTCGCAGCTTGTTCAGACTCCTGCTGAGTCTACAAAAGGACTAAGTCTGTCAGCGGGTGTTTTGATAGCGGTGGAGTGTTCTGGAAGAAAGCGGGGAGCGGCCAGCCACTCTCCTGTGCATTCCTGCTTAGGGTGTGTCACCGACCCCTCCCTTCAGCAAGGGGGAGCTACCTGCTCTGACAATCTCAGACGCACACACATCATCCATCTCATCCCCACAGCAAGCGTGTGGCGGCCTGTGCTAGGTAGCGTACCCCACCCAAAGGCCTTGGAATGCTATTAAAATAAGGACACGAGATGAAGTACATTTCAGCTTTGCGTGTATGTGTGGGTGTGTGTGTGTGTGTGTGTCTATGTGTGTGTGTGTGTGACACACCCTGTCCTCTCCTGCATGTTGAAACGGAGCAGATACTGTATTACTCCCAGCAGACAGCTAAAGTGAAGCAGGATTCCAACATATCCATTAAAATCGTACCATCCCAGAGTGGATATTACAGGCATCTGTAACGGGTAGTTTTGCTTATCACTTTTTACATTCATTGTGTGGGTCATCTTGGACAACATGATTTACATAAAATAAAACCACAACATATCAACAACTGGAGCAATCATTTTGCAAAAAGGTTCATGAAATGTCAATGCTTTGATGTAAAGAAAAGACGTGACAGTTCAAACAACCTTTAGAACCTTTCACCATCAGTCTAATACTCCAGCCCCTGGGAGGTACTGATAGAGCACACCTTTGGATCTTTGGCTCAGAGCTCTGGGGTCACCGGTGGGTGGCCCAGTTTCCTTTCATATCTGAAGGGGGTTTTTGAAGTCAACGACAGACGGGGATTTGAGGATGAAGTCAAATCTTAATTTAACTTTTGAGGCTCAGAGGCAAACTGATAACCTTGGCAGATGAGATTTTGAAAGTCAAACAGTTCTCTATCTCCCTACACGCTCTCTCTCTCTCTCTCTCTCTCTCTCTCTCTCTCTCTCTCTCTCTCTCTCTCTCACACACACACACACACACACACAAAGAGATACAAACTCATACACAAATACACATAAACTTCGTCCAAGCATGGAAAGCCCCCACAGTATATGCATGCTGATAGTTTAATCTAGAACATATCAGCACATCAGAAATAAACCACTCACAGGTCTCAACCTGAAAGCTTGGGGATCAGGAGATTGGCCAAAAGAATACTACCTCCCTCTACTGGCCATGAAATGGACATTTTTATTCTTCTCTGAATTCCCAAAAGTTTTTCTTTTCTTTTCGCTTTTTGTTTGGAGAGGGAAAAAAGTTGAGGGGAGTAGTAGAACATTTAATATATTTTTCCTGAGGGTACACCAAAAGCTCAGAGTACAATATTTATGAAACCCTCTGAAATGTCACAAAGAGGTTTTCATTTCCGTGTCCTTCCCCAAACAGTTTCATAAATGCTGTAAAAGAAAAGTAAAAGAAAAGAAAAAAAGAACAGACTGAGTCCTGATGGCTAAATCTGATGTTGCGGAGTGCTGGCCTTGGCTTTGGGGAGAGAAAAAAGAAACAGGAGAAGAGCAACGGTAGCAATGAATGTACCCAAAACACAGCGTTGCCATGGCTACAGAAGCCGCTTGCGCTGCCTTGCTCATGGGAGTATATTTAGAAATCAAGCTACTGGTCTTGAATGACCGGGTGGGCATCTCCCTACAACATAAATTCCCTCCACATTCTAGGAAAGGAGAGACACCAAATCTACTGACACACTGATAAAGTGCATGACCTAATTGACTATATATAATGGGCCACAGCGTAGATAACTACATCTTTACATGACCTCAGTGTTTCCATTTCAATTATGCACACTGCTGACTCTCATCTCAGACTGACGTATGAACAACAGTTTGACTAACTAGCCACTAGATGGCGATACAATGCATAAAGCTGTGATGCACTTAGAATGAGTGAACCCAGCATACTTCCTTTTCAACAACATAAGCTTGCCAGTATGGAAGTAGAATACTTCATTTACTAATAACAGCTAACAAGTTAACAAGTAACAAGTCTTTACAAAGTACTTACTCCAATCCTTGTTTTGATCAACCTACTGTACAGTATAATCTATTGCATATGTCACATAAAGAATGTGTAGTGAATGCCCACTTCAGTGTAAATACATTCTTAAATCAATATGTAAGCATATACATCCATGCCACACCTAACCCACCCATATTACAATGTGTTGAAATCATCAGGAAGTACAAATGACTCACACTGAAAAGTTCAATCCTCTCCCAGTAAAACACCCCTGCCTACAACTGCCTCAGCTGGCCTGGTACGTCACACTTACAACCATAAAATCGCATTTGGTACTTTGTGTCCACACCTAGTGGTTCTCTTCACAAAGTCTTCTAAAATATCAAACAAATGCTAGGCCTGAGCATAAAAACGTTGGAGCTGGACAGCACTAGGTACAACTTCCTTCTTCACTGAGTTTTGTCAAAAGCTAAAACACCTACATGAGGTAAAGGCACATCTGCAGATGCATTTTATGTTTCAGCACTTTTCTTTACACTCTATTGCTGACTTGGTATCACGGGAACAACTGGCCAAGTCAATTGATGGTTCTCATAACATCTTTCCAAAGGAAGATTTCAACTGTAAGATACAGCTGAAAATTAGCCAGCTGGCTAACACTGGCACATTTTACAGATAGTGTAGTGTGTAGTCTTTCTAAACAAATAAAATGAATAAAATAAACAAATAAAGTGACAGTGTGAGAATGCATGAGTGGTCTCAACTGCATGGGAGTCGTTTGAGCGTTGTTTAAAACAGAGAGGCCTCTCAGGGCCCCTGGATTAGACATGACGCAGCTGGAAGCAATCAAAGGAACTTCCCCTTCAAGACATGGACCCCAGTCTAGGACAATTAGGAAGTACTGTGTGGCCTCTCTGAACAACAGCATCCGACTCTTTCTTTCGCTGTGTCTTCCCTTCCTGTCCATACAAACCCTAGCGTTACGATGAGTTAGAGTATGTTATGATTTTAATCTAAATTATTCATGATTTTCAACCTTGACTATTTTGACAGCATGGTAATTGCATCTTTGTTGGTGTGTTTAAATATTTTTTTGTTTATACCATGGCTTGGTTTCTATGGTGTGTGTGTTACACTAAAAAAAACATGTTAAACTAAAATATTCTAGTTTAGTACATGGCTTGGTTTCAATATTGCATCTTTATATCTTACTTTATACCATGGCTTTGCTTCTACAGTAATGTCCCAACTATTAATCGCAACTTACGTTGATTTTGCTAAATTTCTTCAGTTATGAGGTTTTAATTTTCGTTTCTTTTAACTTGCCTGAAACACTGTCCTATGGCTTATACACAATGCAGCTAATACACAGGAAATGACTGTATGTTGGTGTGTTTTTGAGAGTAGTTTATAACTGCCATGTTCAAATACTGTACACTTCACTTTAAGGCAGGGTAATTTATTTTGTTTATCTGTTTACATGTTTATTTTTTTGCTTATCTGTTTATTTGTATTATTGTTTAAGTTATGCATGCATAACTGTAAAATTCTGCTTATCCCTCTTGTAAACATCATTAAATATTGAAAAAGGTTCGAAGCAGAAGCACATGCCATTGTTATTGCATGTGATCAGCCCCTTCTGGTCCAAACTCCGCCTCCTCTACACACTGCCACTCACCTGTGCAGCACATCTTCCTGAAAAGCCATTCGGTCCGTTCCCCGCGGCTAATCTCGTGCAAATAGTCTTCCCGTTCGCGATAAATCCCGATTTTACATATTTCATAAAATGCATCGGCTGGAGACGTTCCAGTCGCCATATTCTATATGTGACTGACGCTTTCACGGACATGAGCAAGTTTAAAGGCAGGAAGACATGCTCACACAAGGGAGATTGAAGGGAGAGTGAAAGGGAGAGTAACCAATTACAGATCTAAGTCCAAGTGACAGCCCATTACAGACCTTTCATCCTTTTACACACCTAAGCCCTGCCCATCTAATTTAACTGCAATGCAAATGTCCTCTATAACGGGGCGCCCCCTCACTCACTTCAGGCTAAACCTGCTTGGAACTGGGACTGCGCTGGCTAGCATATTCAGCTATGTTTTGCCATTTATTCTTTATATTTACATTTGTATACTGTGTAGTTTGGTTGTTGTTAAGTCTCCATACGTGCAATGTAAACAGCATAAAAAAAACATTTATAAACCTTCTATACAAATTATGTTTAAAAGAAAACAGAAATATAAGTTAAATCCAAAATACGGCTGTAGTGTCCGGAGGACGTGTAAACACTGGTATACTAACAGATATGACACAACTGATCAAAGAACACTCCAACGTTAAGCCTCTTTCACAGGACTGCTCTAGTCATCCGACAGCCTTTTCTCTCACAGACCAGTGATAGTCCCCAATACGCACACATTCTACATCAGTCCTTAAAGCACACTCAAAGTCCATATGCTCTGTATTGGATTTTTAATAATCTTGACCTATTGTACTGCCACACCTTAAAGAAGTGAAATAATCTCTCTGTTTTCCATTTTAGTACAGCTCCTGATAAGAGGTGCAGACTGCACTGACTGTGTTACCTTTTGTTAACGAGATGAACAGAGCATGTTATTAACCTTAGCTTGTCATTCCAACACTGTTGTTTAAGATCTACTGTAAATGCTGCTCAGTTCTTACTGGCATCAAAGACAGTGACAACCCACAACAGTAATCATTTGCATTCAAAGATAAGACAGCTTTGACAAAAGAGCGAATCTGAGAACTCTGTGATCACTGGTGTGCCTTTGTGAGAATCTGTGTGTCTGAGAGCTCTGTGATCGCCTGTCCTAAGGTAAAGTGAACGCCCTGGATTTGAGACCCAACATTTTGTATAAAGAGCAGCTGGTGTGACACTGGATAATTTTGTGCCTGCGCTATACTGTACATGGAATCATCCTCGGGGTAAACAGTCACGCAGTCATAATTCACAGTTTGGTCTGCACGTGTTTACTCAGCCGTATCGTGAGGGCACCAATGTGTGTCTGTGTGTGTCTGTGTGTGTGTGTGTGTGTGTGTGTGCGTGTGCGTGTGCGTGTGCGTGTGCGTGTGTGTGTGTGTGTGTGTGTGCGTATGTTTAAGCTTCATTATTCACGTCCCCTGCTGACAAACCCAAAGCAAATATTGGAGAAGAAAGAGGGACCGTCCACTGAGAAGACACAATGCTTATTCAATAAGACGGATGTACAACAAAAGGTCACCAGTGAAAAATAGGCAAACGTAGAATGTGGGGACCTTTTGGTCAAGAGGGGGGAGAATTCACTTTTTGTTTGCGCAAAAAGTAATAGAACTTTGCACTATGTTCAGTGCAAGAGTCAAGAATTATCTAACAAGCAACAGCACTCTTGAAGGAAGGCAATTACGACATTTAAAAGTAATTTATTGGTACGGTATTTCATACTGTGCTGCAATTTTATATCATAACAAAGAAAACGAGATAAGCTTATCAAATGTGTGCCAGAGGAAATTGTTTTGTCTGTGAATAATCATCATGGATGTCACTCGGCTAAGTGGAAAGCCCTCATCTCTGTCTTGGAATGTGCCCAAGGGAAACACTGTTCCCAACTACTCTGTTTTGGTAAATATTAATGATCGCGGCACATTGGAACATGATCTTGTGCCTTGAGGCCTCCTCCAGCGTCACATTAACATCACATCACAGCTAACATCGCATTAGCAATCTGCTGAGAAAGCAGATCTGAGATGGAGAAAACATGTTTTGGAAATAAATACTGTAAATACCCAATTTACATAACAGCATAAAAGCAATTCCATTTCACATGTGGATTTAGACTGGACACATTTAGCAGTGGATGGCTGGATATTGTGGCGCACAACTGTGCTGGATGGTATAAGGACCCCGACGGCAGACGCCAGGAGGTAAAAATAAACTCTGAGCAGTGGGCCGGATGCGTACCCTCTCTCCCAGTGAAACTCATAAATACAGCCTCAGAGGCGCAGGCTGTCCCATGATGGCCATTACGACCCCAATGTTCTCTGGCCAGTGCCAATGGCAATGCCCGATCTATCCAAAACCCCAAAGGGCATTCAAACACATCCAAAACCAACACTTAGACTACTACTCTACAGTAGTAGAAGTGCTGTGCCAGAAAGATTTACTCTCCCCTGACTGGACCCCAGACTCAGATCTGTTCTGTGTTTGTCCTGAGTTTCTGGAACTTTCCGCTCCGACTGTTCTTTCTTTTTTCTTTTTTTTTGCTGTACCATAGTGTATAGGATTTACAGTCACTGTGCTGAGTGAAATCTTGGTTTCATGAGGACATTTTTTTTTTGTCCTTGGAAAAATAAAGGAAAGGTGAAGCTCCATAAAACCCAACATGGCTGTAAACCCAGGAGAATTTGCCAGGAGTGTGTCCAAGAAATATATGAGCAGTTCACACATTCTGATCATGTAATGATCCATTTATGGTCCCTATTCTCTCCTCTCTGTCCTGTTGTTGGAGGATGAAGCTGGCTATATTTGCAAGTCAAAGTCAACTCTAATGGTATAACCAGGAACAAACAGAGCGTAAAATCTACTAATCTACAGTATGATCCAATCTTTAGAAGAGATATATCATCCCAAAGTTATAAACTATGAACTATAAAATCAAAACAAAACAATGAAATATACAGACATAGCTTACTCGTACAATAACAATGTCTATGTAGGGAAATATTGCAGGTTTAGTTGAGAAACTGTATGTACCAACCACCATGCTATTGGTTTTCTGCTCTGATTCTCTTTATTATTGTTATTAAACGTTATTTTATCTTCATGTCTTTGTAAAAAAAAGAGGTCTGAAGCATGATGACACAAAAGGCAACTTTTTGAGCAATGCTGTGGTACATTCCAGAGGTTTGCAGACATGTTTCAGACATGTTCCCAATGATATTGGACATTTTCCTCCAGTTCCTGGGGAACTTTAAACACATCAATAGGCAAATTATTATGATGATCCAAATAGAACAGGTGGAACCAGTTATGTGGCTTACCAGCAACATTGCACAAAAAAATTGGTGCCTGACCATCCCCTTTCAATGTTATCGCCTAACTTGAAAATTAAAAGTCAATATGGCTACATGATCTAAGTGAAGGCATGACTGAAGATCAGGAAACACCTGTGGTCTTCTCATATCTCTGCATCTCTTTGAGCCATGTGAAGTTAGCTTTGAGCCATGCATGTGAAGTTCATCTTGAGCAAAGGCTGCTTCTCTGTCTTGCCGTACTCAATGAGGATGGATTATCATTCCATTCATTACCAGACAGACACACATGAAACAACATGTTCAGTCTCTCATTCAACTGGAGCCAATTGACACAATAACATATTACGGGGCTAAAAAAAAACTGTTGCCAGACCAGTTTAAACATCATCTTGCATCTCCTTCACACCCATCGCCACAAACCTACACTTAAAAGCTACAAAAAAAGTAGCATAAGTTTCGGGGTTCCTCTCTGAAAGGACACATAAGCTACAGTACAAGCTTTCTCTCTGGTATCGTCGCCGATCACGGAACATGGCAACATGAAACCTGCCAGATCAGAGGTCTGTGCTGCCTGGGAATAATGAGTTAAGCCCATTGCAGCTGCATAAAGGTCACACACTTGACAAGCGTGGCTCAGGCATGGAGTCAGACCCGGGCCAGCGCAGTGCAGACAGAGGTAGACATGTCGGCCGGTGGGTGGGGTGCAGATAAACCCGGATGATAGGGATTCAGTCACCACTTTGCTATGGTCCTGAGCTCCTGACCTTAAACATCCATCTGTTTTAAAGCAAGGAGCGTTAGAGCACATAAACTAGACAGGAAAATCTCCTTCATTTCTATTCAGTCTGTGCTATTGCTAGCTATCAGCTGGCAAGTGATACAGTATGCTTTCTTTTCAATCCATACTTTTGCCAGAAATCAGCTGACAAGTGAGCACATAAACAGTATGTGCACGAGCCACCACACAGCTTCGAAAGCGACACACTACATACAGTATTGACAAAAAGGGAGAGTTACAACGACAACAGATGGCAGGTACATGGATCAAACAGTGTAAAAAGCTCTCTAATAACAGGCACAGGAGGATAGCTATATCTCAGATATGAGAGTCCTACAGCCACTCCTCTTTCCAACCACCTGACTATCCAGGACTCAAGGAGTTAATCTCAGTCCTCTGGGAGTAAAAGACACACACACACACACGTGGGAGAAAGCAACGAGGAGACCAGCACACCGCAAACCTTTAAGACTATGCTCTGCACTGAAGGTGACCTGGACTCTACACAAACTGAAGGGCGCTAACGCGCTGAAGGAATATCAGCTGAAGGTGCGCTAAACCCTCCTCAGCCTCCACCTCTCCCCCAGACCAGGTGTCCTACCTTGTCTCCGGTGCGTCCGTGAGCGCCACACAGCCAGCAGGGTGACAGCGTGCCCCAAAACCACCAGGGCGGGGAGCACGTTTTCAGGGGGGCTTGCCGACATTAGGAGCAAGATAACACCCGAGAGGAGACCGACCGCAGCAACAGGTGGGAGGGCATGGGGTGAAAGGGGTGGGGTGAAAAGGGTGGGGGGGGGGGGGGGCTGGGGGGGTAGTGGGGGGAGAAGGTTGTAGTGCGAGGAACGCCTGCGAGTGAAGAGGGGTTGGGCTCGGAGCCTTTTAAAAAAAGACTGGTAGCTAGAGTTCCCTCCAGCTGGAGGAGCAAAATGTGAAAAAAAAATAAGGAGTCCACACACACGCACTCTCAACGCCACAAGCACTCTCACAACCACACACTCTCACAACCACACTCCTTGCGTACTACTCTATTCCTTCTGGCAAGAGAATAAGCTCACCCGCACTCCCACTTGCGGTGGAATTCAAACACTCCCTGTTTCTTTCACCTAGTAACTTGGCCACACATGATGAACAGCAACATGTCTTTGCAAATAATGACCAAAGACCATCAGTATGGCCTCTGCTGTTCCTGATAACACAGGATACTTGCTTCACTCTGTCAGTCATTACTGTAAACTCTACCTCCTCCTTGACATCTATCTTGAAGTATTTAAAAACCTCTTGTTCATGTCCTCATATTTTATCAGCATTGGTCTTATCCTAGATGAGGAACACAGCTAACACCAAACTGGCTTTGCTTTTATTTGTAGGCACATCACAGTATACTGTATCATTACTGATTTTACTAAGAGCTCTTATCAGTCAACACTTTCCTGAATAATAGCCTGAAATTTCCTTAGAAGTGAAGGTAGAAAAAAAGAGGCACTTCTTGTTTTCAAAGGGTGGAGCTGGCACAGTATTTGTAAGAGTAGCCAAGACCAGTTTTAAGCCAAAATAAATTTGGATATGATCCTAATAATTTTCTTCGTCACCTTTTTGTTTTTGTAACTGAACTGTGCCCAAAGTTGCTCTCTTTTAATTAAGAATGAACTGTTCTCCGATTCACAACAACAGTACAAGTTTAGCAAAACAAAAATTTGACATTCAATTTGCTATACTTCTTGCCTCTTTCTCACATTCAAACTAGAGTGAAGTTAAAGTGACATAGCAAAGATTGGCATGAGCACCTAAATCTCTGTCATCGCCGGTACATCTATTCGTGCTTTATGATCTGTATCTTCATTTATTTATACACGTACGTTTACGTGTCTTCTGGAAACGACTCCCTACGGTTGCACAACCTGAGCAAGGTTTTATCACCAAACAAACATGACCCTCCCCTCTCTCTCTCTTCCTCACTGTCCAGACACCCGGACACGTCCACAACATCAAGCGGTTTGACTTGAAAGGCTCAGACCAGGACCTTCCTTGGTCGTGGCCAAACACAGGTGTGAGAGATCTATGGATTTCTACACAAATAGCGCAACAGGACAAGGCACTGAACAGAGGCTCTCGGTGGCAACCCCCTAATTCTCAGACACCCGTTCAACTTTTGTCATGGTGCCACAGCTGCCAATCACGTCTGGTAAACACATAGACACAGCCCGAGCCAGCGGAGGAGGGGGACTTCGGGGCGGACAGCGACACAGACAACTGGACAAGAGACCTAGCTCTCCGGAAAAGCAGTGTTTTTAAAATAAGCCGCAGCACATATCACGCGTCCACCATAGTGAGAACAGGTTTAAATATGGAATAGAATTTCAGCACGGGTGCCCAAAGGTCGTGGATGTGTGAATGTGAGCATGTGAGTGTGTGTGTGTCTGTTAGAGAGAGAGTGTGTGTGACAGAGAGAGAGAAAGAGAGAGAGAGAGAGAGAGAGAGAGAAAGAGAGAGAGTGGAAAGAGTCTCCCTTCCTCTCGGTAGCACAGCAACATTTCTCGCGCCGCGTCTGCCAAAACCGCACGCCGGACACAGCCACACACACACACACAGAGAGAAAACAAGACACTCGGCCCCGAAGAACCGTCCGACCTTACCGGGTATAATCTTCATCTAGGTGCCGTGTTGAACCTGGAGACACCGGAGGTCAGGAGGGAGAGACGAAGGAGCGGTCAGGGAGAGAGTGACAGAGTAGGGGATACGAGGGGAGAGGAGAGCCAGACCCGTTTGTTTGCTACGAGCTGCTCTGTTTCGTCCCCTTCTTAATTTTGACAGCTCGTGCCTGCTGCTTGGATATGTCAGCTGGCTCCCTAGTGGCTTCGCAATTAGCCAGCAGAGAGCAGGGGTGGGTGGGTGTGTGTGTGGGGGGGGGAGGGGGGGGCTGCCTGGAGAGTGGGGGAGTGGGTCTGGGGAGGGCAGGGGAGGGGGGGAGGAGTACGGGTGGGGGGGGGGGGGGGGGGGGTTTGTAGGGGTATTAGAGCCTGCAGGGAGATATAAATATCTTGCGGGCCGGACTGGTCATGGTGTCACAGTTAGAAGCTGATGAAACTGCCCTGGCGTCTGCTGGGTTGCTGCCACTCTAGGCCAGCGAGAGGCAGGCTTTTCCCCGAGATGAACGCGCTATTCTGCCCACTCTAGGCCAGCGAGAGGCAGGCTTTTCCCCGAGATGAAAGCGCTATTCTGTCCCGATGAGATCACAAACCCCAGGCCTTATTCTGAGAGTTAGATAGACCACTGTCATTCTGAGCGGACACTCACTCACTATATACAGACCCACAGAAACCCACATATGTTTTAACATACAGCATACAATCATTCAATATGTATTCTCATAAACCTTACAAGTGAAACAAAGTAAAGGATGATTATTGAAATATTAATTTATCTTTTTAGCTTGAGTGTTGATCTAGCTAATCCCACATTGTTCCACTAGAACAATCAGCATCCTAAAACATACATAAACTTCACCAAAGATCTATGGATGTTAATTCAACATTATACTTTTACATGAAGTCATGAGTCAAAAGCTGAAAGTCGAAAACCGAACGACTCCCCCGACTACCTCCATGTCCTCCAGCCAAATAACATCTTGTACCCTGACAAAAGTCATAAAGTGAAATCTGACCAACACATAAATTACACATGCGACCGACTAAACAGAGAGCAACCAACCTGCCAGGCACTTCAGCCCAACACAAACAGGGCACTCTAAACAGGTGGTGCCCAACCAGTTTAACACAAGCCAAAACAAAAACAGCCAGAGGCCTGGGGAGAATAAAACAAGGACCTGCATTAAATTATACAGCATACACCACTGTGGTATGAGCATAGAGCAGGGTAGGGGAATGGACGCGAATGGACTACTCAGACTAGCTCAGTCGCTGGTGGTCTAGTTGGAAAATCTGAGCACAGGTCTCTAAATGCCAGTAAACACATTTATTTTTCTTGCAGGACAGATAGCTAGGATGGCTGGCATGGCTAAAGCTCCCAGTCTCCATCACCTATGGCTCCCTGACGCTCTGGGGACCCCACAAGTCGCTAAGCACCCCTATGTATAGCATGTTTTGCATCGCTGTGTTATTTTTTGCTTCACAAATTACAATCGTGACTTATGGCGCTGACAGAATATCCACTTTCGCGCCTGATTTTTTTCCCCGCTGTGTATACACTACGCTCAACTGTGTCTGATTGTGACACCGGGAGTCTGGGATACATACAGTTCCATGAGTTCCGATCGAATTACCATGACCTACTAATGTTTAGATATTGAACATTTCCCACTGACGATTAAACCTGTTTCCCTAGCAACAATGGGAACATGCCAGAGGAACAATACTCAGAGCCGAGTTAACATTGTTTTAAAAAGTTTCCTTGTGTACTTATCAGCTTAAATGGATTAACTTGTGAGGCTTTATTAAAAACACTTGGCACAGAACATGAATGCTTCAGACATTATGTTCATAACTGCCAAATAGCCAAGGCATTCACCATCCAATCCAAAAGACACCTTCACTTTAAGGGCCACTTCACGGTGCAAAAATAGTCACTGCCATCTAGATGGGTTTCTTTCTCATGTGAAGTTAAATTGGGCCGGTCTAAAAACTGTCGGGGAATTGCTGAATTAGGAACCAGAGTGGGGAAGAAGCAACAGTCGTCTCATTTAACTTAATGCAGCGGAGTTGGCAAATGGTATGACACACGCAAGTCATCTGAGCATGTGCAAAGGGCAGTAGTGGGGGGGGGGGGGCTGTAAGGGTGGAAAGGTGGAGGGGTGGGGGGTGTGTTTCCGTGAGTTGATGTGCATTCCTGTACATCATCAAAGGGAATGCCTGGGGAATCCATAGGCATGAGGAGGATATGTCAGGCTGCCAAAAAAAGGCCGTGCCAACTTTATGAGAACAACTTCCCCAGCTTTGGGCATTTACAGGTGCCCTCATTGGAATACAATGGCATTCGTTGGGGCTTGACCACGGCGGATTAAAATCCAATCAGAGAAAGCTCTCTCTCTCTCTCGCCACGAGACGTCACGTGACCGCGAGGTTCCATCACGCCAGTATATGCCCTGAACGCTCGCCATGCAGAGTGACATTCATACGAGCCTTTCAATACCCACACAACTGCTGGGGACCTGGAGGCCTCCAGAGGGCCAGACGCTGGAGGCAGCCTGTCTGAGGCATGAATTCACGACTGAGGGCATGTGCCGTGCCGTGCCCCGCCATACATCTCCACTTGGACTCTCAAGGCTCAAGGGTCTTTGGTATTATTTGCCCTCAACGGTGCCTTCCAGGCAGCGCTGCCTTCAAGGCACTACTCCCCTCAGTTTAGGGGTAGGATTGAGGGGGGAGGGTTGAGGGGGGTTAAGGTTAGGAATAGGGTAAAGGTAGTGCCTTTTAGGCTGTGTACTGCCGGAAGGTGCCGTTGGGGGGCAAAAAACACCATTGAGCAGGCTCAAGGCTCAAGGCTCAAGGCTCAAGGCTCTCGTCTACTACTGTACACTGAGTCATCCAGAGAGACTGACTGACTGACCAGCCGGCACTCATTATGCCGCAGTGAGAACTATAATCAAAACTGGTTCCAGCAGCTTTTCTGTCTCCCCAGCCAAAGCCAGAGGCACGCACTGGCAGGCACAATGAAAAGACACAATTCACAAGGCTAGCAAAATGAAAGAGGGAGAGAGAGAGAGGGGGGAGAGAGAGAGAGAGAGAGAGCAGGGAAGAGATGAGAAGGGGAATGCCCAAAGACCAGACAATCCTTCTCTTTTTTTAATTCAGTGGTCACTTTGAACACAATGAACATCCTCTAACCGTGTACTAATGTTACCATCTACACTGCATCTGCAACAATGTGTTTATGACATCAACGATGGGTGGAAATGGCATATCAGTTCCGGGTAACGGATTTCTATCACGATCATCCGAGTGTGTTTGTTTGAGGCGTCCACCTGTTTACCACACGATTCCCACGGGCTATGGGCACGAGCTGGTACACGAGGGGTCGGCATGCTCTCGATCGCTCGCTCGCTCGCACACCAACACCTGGGCCCAGATTTACGGTGTCGCTTTCACGGAACTCACGGGTGTGAAGGCACAACAAAAGCTATAGATAGTGTGTGTGTGTGTGTGTGTGTGTGTGTGTGTGTGTGTGTGTGTGTGTGAGAGACACTAAAGTCTTTTCTTACAGCCGTTTCTTTTTCACACGGAGAAAAGGTCAGTCACATTCGTAAGCTAGCTTTGGTCTGTCTTGAGTTGGGTCCAGCCGGGGTGAGTCACTCACTGCACTACCACAATCATACGGCATGAGCGGCGTGCAGGGACACCGAGGCACCAGCGGTCGGGTATTGAATTAGGGTGAGACATGGCGGAGAGAGCGGAGAGAGAGCGAAATGGGCACGACCAGCGTCGGAAAGATGGCGCGGCGCGATGACCCCATCGGCATGAGGCTGCGTGGGCGGGTAGGTGGGTTGAACCGTTTCTTCTCAAGCCACCCTGTGACACCACGCATCAAACACACACACACACACACACACACACACACAAACACACCTTTGGATGACTAGGGGCATGACACGCTTTGACGTTGTGTTGTTCCTAAGGTATCACATTACAGCTTAGCCCACATGGGCGTAGCTTTGAACTAGATATTACACTTGCCATTTACACCCAATCACAGCCATTTCTCATTTGAGTGTTTGAAAGGTAATTACTGTGTACCCACCCATAAATTATGTGCAAGGACATGTGATTGTTTTATTAGACAAAACATATAACTCTTGTTCACTTGTGTTTGAAAAAACACATAACAGACAAAAAACTCTCTTAGCTTGTTACCCAAATGAACATTCTTGTCTGCTTCTGCTTAGACCTCTTAGTCCAAAGCAGCTTTGGGGAGCAGACATTACCTCACAAGAGTCTGGGCGTCTGAATATCACTGTGCAGGAGAGGGCGCCAGGGAGTTGGCTTTGAGCACAGCCTGGAGTGAGAGCACAAAAAGGTGGTCACTGGACCAAAGCTGAAGGCTGATCTCTTTGACTCAGAATGAGAGAATTGTCTGATATTTTTGTAACATTTTTGTAAACGGAACAAATGATGGCCACTACAGAATAACCCATAGAACAAAAAGATCCATTTTTGTGAGAGAACTCCCAAAAATGACTCAGTCTCCTCTGAGGGGAAAAAAAACTATTACAACCTGTGAAATCAACAGACACTCCCTGTGAACGCTGCCAAATCCAGACACACACCCATAATACTGCGAGCAAACATCACTTCTGTCTGACAGCCTGAAAACAACGTGGTGCCTGCTCTGCCAGTATTCAAATCAAGATGCAAAATTACATTTCGACCGTTCTGACATTCAGAAACTTGACAAAAGCTGCATACAAACCTCCAGAATCACCACATGAAATGCATGTGTCAGAGAGCACATGATATTTTGAAAATGAAAATCCCATGGAATGGGATGCGTGAGTGTTTTTGCTCTCTCTGAAGCCAAAGACAGCAGGGGAAACTGCTGCCAACACACATTCCAGAGTGTTCCATTGCTCAATCTGGTACAAAAGCGAAGGCAGGCACTGGGTATGAATTAGCGTGGGTGAGGGTGTGAGGGAGTGTGTCCTGTATGTGTGTCTGTGTGTGTGTGTGTGTGTGTGAGAAAGAGAGAGTAGGGGAGTGATTGCCCTTATCTTTGGCATGCTCCATTGCATAATCTCTGCAGCCACACGAGCAGCGCTTTCAAGTGGACCTCGGAGATGGAAACCAGAAACCCGAAACCACAGAACCGCAGAGCGGGGAGGAAAACTCTGCACGCTTCCTGTTTTAAACACAGATTCTAGAAAAATACAATGAAATGGGGCCCTTTCTCCACTCCCTGGCTCACTTTCTCATTTCCTCTCGTTGCCATTTGACTCCTCTCCTGAGAGAGTGTCAGGAGATGGTGCACCTCGGTACGGGCCACCACCCATCTGACTGACACGTTCAATCATCTCAGGCATGAGGTGTGTGTGTGTGTGTGTGTGTGTGTGTGTGTGTGTGTGGGAGACAAGCACAACAGAGATCTCTCCACACACCAGACACCACCAGAGCCCGATGGTAAACAGCATTTATTTCCACAGACCTGGAATTTCCCCAAGCGTTGTTGTTTTGGAGATGTGAAATCATGCTGTAAATCTTAAGTTAAGTTACACAGTCTCTGTCACACATGTGCAGTGGTGCGTCGGCCGTGCTCTGACTCTCACTCTTGACTCGATTAAGAGATTTCAGGGAGTGGCTGTGGTGGGAATCGAAGCCAATTTGCAAATTTTTTAACTGAAACACACTTGTGGGCTGTTTCTCATTCACGCCTGAATAGTTTGAACCTGACTAACAGGGATGACTGTTCCAGAAAAAAGTTCCATGCGAAAATGATGGGATTTGCAGGCAGTCGGTGAATGACTAACCGAGTGTGCTTTCTCACAAGTTCACAGCAAAACATTTCAATTACATGGTTGTGCTGCTATGGGCTTGGCTCGCTATGGTCTCTTTCTATTTCAATTTCTGAGACAAAGAGCTCTAAAGAGCACTTAAAACTTAGAGACAACAGACAGACAGACAGCATCAAACTCCCTGAACAGGTTTGTTTGTTTTAAAATAAACAAGATGAGCCTTTTGCTTCTGTCTCTGTTCTGCACTTGTGAAAACACGTGGTCACTAACCATAACACACCAAATGCCAACTCCATAACGGGCAGTGCACCATTCACCTTGACACTCCCCCCCTGAGCAAACACTCCCAGAAATGGCCCTAGCAACGGCTTCAGTGACATCACAGGTGCAGGACAGGGAAGAGGAGAAGGGAGGATAGAGAGAGGAAAAGAGATGAGAGGGGGAAACGGAACTGGAACGTTCTCAAACCTTCCTGGAAGTTCGGAAAGGTCTTCTCCTCCGGGGAATCCAGGGAATGGTCCCATTCGTCTGGAGAACCAGCCCGCTGTTCCAGCAGTGCCCCGCCGGCCAGCAGGGCTCTCTCCATGGCCAGCTGCTCCAAGACATCATAGTCCAGGTCGTCGCCCTCGGCTACTACGGGGGCCGACGGTGCAGGCGGCGGTGACCCCGCAGCTGTCGGGCTGCCGATCTGCTGCACCTCGATCACCTCCTCCACCACGACTATCTTCTTCCTCATGGTGCCGTCGGCGTCTGCCTCGCTCTCTGCCTCGACTGGACGCTTCTGTGCTCCGGGGCTCTCTCCCTCTGGCTGTGGCTCAGCAGCAGCAGCAGCAGATGGGGGCTGTGTGACGGTGATGACAGGCGGTGGCGCTGACTGCAGATCCTTGCCCTGCTCGGAGGCCTGGGTGGTGGTGGTATGGGAGAGCCTTTCCTCCCTCTCTCCTCTCTCAGGCTCTGCTGTAGGAGCAGCGGCAGCGAGAGCGGCTGTGTGTTGTGCAACACTGGGAGGCTCCCCCTGCTCCTGCTCGTCGCGGGGGCTGGTCTTGTGAGCGGAGCCTGTTGCTGTTGCTGTTGTTGCTGCTGACGCTAGGGCTGCTGCGGGTGCTTCCCTCGCGGAGGAGGATGTTTCCGCTCTCAGGACCTCCCGCTCGATTTTTTCTGCCCCATTCGTGGCAGGCTCCACCTCCCCTTTGTTTGCCGGGGCCTCGGTCGGCACAGCTGCTGCCTGACATATTTCCTCAGTGTGCATTCCTTGCGAAGGTATCTGCGGAGGGTCATTTGTTATTGTCGCCCTTTGGGTTTCGGACGACTCGTGTTTAATGGTGGTCACGATCTCCACCTTTGTTGCCTTTTGCTCCACCACTAACGGTGGGGGAGTTGGGAGTGTCTCCTCCTCAACAGGGGGAGCCATTTGTTTTTGCTTTTTCTTTTTCGACTTCGAAACCTTTGGAGTAACATCACTCACAACCTCAGCCTCGGGGGAGATATCGGCTGGTTTTGGTGGAGGTGGTGATAATTGAACGGGAGGCGCTTCAGTCTTGGCAGCCTCCTCTTGCTTCTTCAATTCAACTTTAACACTCTCATTCTGCTGCACTGTTATTTTTTCAACACACACAGTGGGTGGTCCTGCCTCTTTAGCGGCAGATGACGCAAAGGCATCTTCTGTCACTTTCACTTCCAGCGTGGCCTCAGCCTGCTGAGAGATTGCAGGTGTCATGGTAGCCTCCAGGGAAGAGGGTCCCTTTGGCCCCTGCATGTCATGACTAGCGGTGATCTTTTTGACCTTTTCTCTCTGCTGGACAGAAACTTTTGCCTGGGGCTTGGCCGATTCTACGGGAGTTTGTTGGCCAACACTGTTCTGCTGGACAGGTTTCTGTGTCATCTTCACTTCTGTTTTCTTTTTAATGCTGTCATTAGTTTCCTTTTTCGATGCCACTACATCAGTCTTCACAGCTGCAGCTGGGGCTGTTGCATTGACCACTGCCTCTGTGGATACTTTAGGAGAATCTTCTTTAGGCTTGGCATCAGCAGTCTTCAGTTTGAAGTCTTGTCGTTCAACTTTCACCACCACCTCTTTGATTTGATCAACACTGTCTGTGAGAGTTTCGGCTGGTTTAGATGGCTTGGGCTCCTTGGCCTTGGGTTCTGTGCTTTTCTTTAGTTTCTCCACCTTAACAGAAGATTCCACCTGAGTGACTACAGCTTGGTCTGGTTTGTTTCCGGCTGTTTGGTTGAGTTTAGGCACTTCTTTTTTGGACAAACCTAATCCAACTGCTGCAGCTGTAACCGCTGCTGCTGCGCCGGCAATTTGTGCTTGATTGGAGGAAGTCATGTCAGAGAACGTGGTTGTGCTTTTGATAGCCTGAGTGCTACCTCTGTGGTTCCCAGACACAACCTTCTCCTGCACTGTAAACACTGAAGTCGATTTGGTACTGACAGCATCCGTCAAAGGCCTCTCGGAGGCGGTCTCCATGGCGACCCTTTTCCCATAGCCCTGTTCCGTCACACGCTCAGGTTCTGGGCGAAAAGCCCGTCCATTTCTCATGGGGGGCTGAGCTTGGTTTCCAGAATTCCATGATCCATTGGGCTTCTCTTGTTCCATAGCTGTTGGGCGGCCTCGGAACCGGGGGGTTCTCTCAGCTGGCATCCCTTCCTCGGCGACGCCCCCCATCCTCTTGTGCCGGTACCCTTGGCGCTCCATCAGCCCTTCCTGGCTCTCCATTCCGGGCTTGGGAACGTAAGACGTTGGACCCTCTACCGTCTGGACCCGGGCGGCGCGGTGGGCAAGGGCCAGGGTGGCAGCTGGCCGACGTACCCTCTGGAGAGGGGTTGGCACGATCTCGGCGGGCAGGTGCAGGTAATCCCGCAGGTAAACAATGCCCTCGTTGGTGAGATACCAGTAGAAGTGCCTCCACGCAAAAGTCTCCCTCACGTAACCCCGAGACTTGAGCGAGCCCATGGCGCGGATCACCTGCAGGTTCTTCACCCCGGGGACGTCGGGGTGCTTGGTTTGTGGCCGCTTGTCTTTCTTGGCCACCATGACGCCATCCCGAAAAAGCCGCTCGTAGATCGCCCTCAGCTCGGCAAGGGGCATCACCATCCCAGCCACCATTGTTGCTCCTCTGTCTGTAGCGCCTCAAACAAGACTGACTGATTGACTGACTAACTATGGCAAAAACTGTGCGTGCACACACACACACACAGACACACACCGCCCGCGCACACACAACTGCCAGAAGGGAGAATGAATTAAATAATGACCTCACTCTTTCTGTCTGCTAGAGAGTCCAGTGGCAGAGCCGGCTGCCACGTGCTTCCAATGCAGTGAAAAAGAATGTATGAGTGTCGCTCTGTTCTGTCCAGTACTGTCCTGTCCTGTTGTCTTCCTCTGTCCTCTTCTCTCTGACTGTCGTTTTCTCCCAAGGGCGGGAAAAACGGTCGGTTCTCTCTGTTCTGAAAAACTTCCTTGAGGGAAGAGCGAAGTCAAATAAACTCCAGAGACTGAGTCGAGTTCTCTCCTTCTCTCAGCCTTCCTTGGAAGTGAACACAGTCCGGGGTAGCAGAACAGCAGTGACAGCCGAGCGAGGTGGTGAGAGAGAGAGCGAGTGAGCGAGAGAGAGAGAGAGAGAGAGAGGGAGGGAGGGAGGGAGAGAAGGGGGGAGGAGAGAGAGAGAGAGAATAAGGCAGAGAAAAAGAGAGAGGGAGCAAGAGAGTGTGAGAGAGAGAGAGAGAGAGAGAGAGAGAGAGAGAGAAAGAGAGCACACAGCCCCTCCTACCTTGTCCTTAGCACTAAAAAAAAAAAAAAAAAGTTGCCCGAAATAAATTCTGAGCGGGATGACGAGAACGTGGTCGGCAAGAATGAATGAAGCTAATGAAGTAAGAGCAAGTGACGTCCTCTAGAATAAAAGAGAGATGGAAAGAAGGCGTAAAAAGGCAAAAAGCTAAGTGAGTAGCAAACACCTCTGAAGAGTTCCAGCACATGCAACTCACTAACTGAGCTCTTGCTGGAGACGCCCACCCCACACTAAGGCAACATGCGTAACACACCCCTCAGTGTGTGTGTGTGTGTGTGTGTGTGTGTGTGTCTCACATTCAGTGGCACTCTAAGAGAGAGTAGGTTGGACTACGGGAGGATTAGGTATGAGAAAAAGGAGACACCCTTTTGACATACCATCCTACATGTGAAACGCACCACCAGTCATTCCCTCCCCTCCCAGAGTAAACTTTCTTTACACACTTCATATCGAGTGACAGGCCTGCCACTTGCCCTACAGACACACAGAGGATACACTGGGAGTTCTCATCGTGCAATCAGAGTTAGGGCTGTAAAAAAGAATATAATTCCAAGACACTAAACTGGAATCATTCTGCGCGCGCAACCATATGTGTGTATGTGTGTGCATGTGTGTGTGTGTGTGTGTGTGTGTGTGTGTGTGTGTGTGTGTGTGTGTGTGTGTGCGTGAGAGAGAGTGTCTGTAAGTGTATGTCGTATGATGGGAATGAGGAAATATAGCTGGGTAAATAATATACTAGAACCCTTACAAAAGAGTGATCACTCAGGTGAAAAACTTTTTAAACAAACCGACAGTGATTAAGTGTGCCTGTGGCGAATGTACACATTGTCCCAGTCCTGCTGCTGGTATGTTAATTAGCTACATTAGCAGAAACAACTAATAATATCCTACGCGGACCTTTTACTCTTCAGCCTAACACCCACCATTTTAAATGCAGACACACACACACACACACACACACACACACACACACACGCATACACACACACACGCTTGCTTTCCGAACCTACTATTATATTTAACTGCACTATTCTGAAAGAGTAGGTTAGCAATGTGACAGCAACTGCATGTGGTCATCAGGTATGAACATATTCAACGTATGCACCACAGAGAGAGACACACAGAAGAGGGCAATAGAGGGGTAGTGGTGGGAATGCTCTGAAATTACACCTATAAATGTTTGGCTGAAGTCCTTTATTTAAATGATGCAACAGGCTGAAAGCTTTCCTGCTCTCGAAGTAGACTACTTCATGGGCCCGTGGTCTTGATATAGACCCTGAACTCAAATTGCCTCTGAGGGAGTTCGCTATATAAAGACCTGTACATTACCCCTAACCTTTCCTAGCAACCAGGAACATGATATCAGATTTCTAATGGCCTTATCATTTCTCGTCTTCCCGCATCTGTCTCTCTCTCTCATCTTCTGTCTATTGGTAAGTGAGTCCGTCTGACTAGGAGTGAGAGACGAAGGAGAAAGAAGAAGAGAGAAGAGGGGAAAAGAGAGAGAGAGAGAGAGAGAGAGAGAGAGAGAGAGAGAGAGAGAGAGAGAGAGAGAGAGAGAGAGAGAGGGAGGGAATGGGTGACTAAAAATTGTGGGTTTAACAGAGTGATCATGGGAACAGTGAAGGCAACATCCATACTATTTGCAAAAACCACGTTGTACTTGCAACAAAAAAAAACCCAGACACACGCTTCCCTTTTTCCTGTTTACTGTTTAATCACCATGGTGACAGCCATACAGAGCGGCCAGCTCCAAGAAAGCCAAATATCCTCTTCCAGAAATGTCTCGTACCATAAATATGTGCACAAGACAGCTGCTACGGACGCAGTGTCACGTCTCAACAGCTGTCCACATCATCAACGCACACTTCATCAAGCTATGCTGAAGTACAGCACCTGAGGCCGTCCAATACACAACCAACACACAACCATAAAACGCACAACCCACACAACCTTTGCCACAGCACAACCGCACACTGTGGAGTCCTTGCTCAGTTAGCAATTTTGTTCGATTGAAAAAGCAGCAGCGAGTAGCCGTCTAAATGGTAAGGTAATTACAGTCTTTATTGCCCATTCAGCAACAATACGCCCATTACCTTCTTAGTGGCACTAGGGGTATAACTGTGCCAGACTTTTACATAAGCATGTAATTAAGTGGGCTTGCTATGCGCGAGTACGCATTGTGCATGTGCGTGATCACGAATGTGTGGACATGCTCCTGGATATGTGTGTAAGACCAACAGCAACATTACATCAATATCAGACTCATGAGCATGAATGCAAAGGGGGGCTACACAGGAAGTATATATACTGTAACATCCACCGCCACTCTCTCTTAGTAAACTAGGACTGCAAGAGGCAGCGTGACCTGTGAACCCGACAAGTCCATACAGAGCACAAAGTGAGCCATTTCTCAAGAGCATCCATCGCCAGCCCACCTTCCACTCCCACCACAGGAATTCAGCGGAGGAACTTCTCTATTTGATGAAGAAATCACAGCTAAGACCTCTCAGAGATCTTAGCTGTGATTGATGCATCAACCAGCAGGTACTGTTCTTCAGGAAGTGGAGGTGTTAAAGGTGTGCCATGACTAATGATTGTTATGAAATTATCAGCTTTGCATGGGGGAGGTGAAATAACCTACAAAGCTTTCTTTATCAGCATTTTCCAACTACAGGCTACTCTTATCAGCTACTGATAATAAGCAAACAAGCAATGTCAGAGCTACATACAGTAGATACAGGCTAGATGTCAAGTCAAGTCAGACCAATGAAAACAATTCAAGATGACCAAAGTGCTGTGCAACTGAAAGTTCAGAGACCTGATATCAAACACTAGTAGACGATCGTAAAGATAACAGCGAGAGCGCACACAAACAGGAGAGCGGTAAAACAAAGGGAAACCAGTAAGACCTGAAGTAGTAATGAAAGCGAAATTAAAATGAATGTAATTAAAACATTTAAAAAGAAAGGATGAGATAATTATAACAAAAATAAAAAATGTCATATAAAGAAATCAAGAAATTGCATTTACTCAATGCATTTCAAAACCAAAGCGCTTTTTTCACAACAAATAAGCACACAGAGACCAGATTTACAATATTTGGCTCCGTTCAAAACAACTTCCTGAAACTCACAGCACCTAACACCAGCCTCTCACTGTCCTGACAACCTCCCAGAAGTCACCCAGAAATAGTCATGTGATGCTTCAGTGACCGTGTCTTCCTGTCCAGCCTTAGCAGTGGTCATTGAGCTCAATTTGCATCAACATGGCCTATGGCCCCTTACCCACGGTCCGGATTTTCCAAAATTGTCCTTTTGTCAGGATTTCACGCACTGATTGCAAAACAAAGCAGCCATGGTGGTTCCGTTGGCCAGGGGAGCACGCCAAATGTCTTCCTTTATCACTTTCTCTTAGCCTTGTACTTGCCAATGGGAAATTCTGAAGCCAGATTAGAAATGGTAAGGGTTTATATATTTTTTTCTGGAAGTTGGCATGCAAAATGTGTTGGACTCAATCCTAAAGAAAGATTTGGGAAGTGTATTGGGTGATCGGGACTTCAAAACTAACAGAAATTATTCTAATTCACTGAATAGTAACTCAGTGCACAGCTAGCCTACACATACACGGAGATTAAGAGAGAGAGAGAGAGCAAAATAGATAGACAGATAATTAAATCAAGGCCTTTCTAGACAGTGTTCAGTTCTCGACTCTGGCCAGTCTATTCCAGTCAAGTGTGCCAGGGAGAGCCAAGAGTGCCCAGAATAGAGCTGTCAGCAGCCACCCCAGGAGTCGATGGCCTCAGGCCCAACTGTAAAGAGTCTGCAAGGACTCAAGGGATGGCAGGGGGGCATTTATCACTTTGGACACGTGCCACCCAAATCTTAAAGCGGGCTCATACAGTAGGCTAAGCACCAATGACGACACCACTTAAGTGTCCTTTCATGTTAAATGTTAAAGTGTGCACTTCAATCGTGTGAACTGTTCTAACGCCTGTTTTTTTTGCTTTTCTTTTCCTTAAATGTATACTCTTGAGCAGAGCAAACTTCAACAGATTGCTAACTTGGAGTCAACCACACATATTAACTAATAAAAGGAAACAAGAAAAAACGGAATGTGCCCAATCAAATGTTCTAGCACACGAAATATGGTCCCAATGAGTAATGTCTGTTTGACTGAAATGCACTGGCGCTGTGGCTGCTGCATCATCACAACGATACTGGACTAGAATCAGTAGTAAAATGTGCCAGAGCAGACGTGACGCTGCTCGATCTGATCTGCGTGAGTTATGTTCCTCTCCCTGGCCACAGCAAGGACGTTCTTGAGTTCTCGCTGGACCAAAAAGCCGCTGGAGGGAATGGATGCCTGTTGCATAATTGAAACAGAATGGAGCAGCACACTCTTGGAATTCTCTGAGCATAGCAAGACATGTTGCCAGCAAATACATAAGGTAGCTATTTTGCCTTGTTGCATTCATTACTTGTACGTCGAATTTCACAACACTGTCTTTGTTTTTGCTGAATTATATGTGCCACAGTGGGGTAGAATAACTTTTTTTTAACATGTCTGCTTTATATAACATTTCTTTTCATCTGATATGGCAAAATCATAGTGCCATTGTCGACATTTCAAAGACATTTCTCATTTGCATGACTTCTGGGCACAGTATGCAAACTCGGGTATAAATGTAAATGTCAGTACAGCCCAGAGATGGGGGACTCGAGTCTAGTGACTTGACTCGAGTCAGACTTAAGTCGCCAGATTGAGGACTTGTGACTTGCTTGATCAACAGTGAGAAAAGACTTGACTTGACTTGGACTTGCTACTCATGACTTGAGACTTGACTTAGACTTGCATGCAATGACTCGACAAGTCATTGCTGTCTTGGTTAATTGGTGAATAATAATAATAAAAACTATTTTCGATCGGATATTTCCTGTTGCATGTGGGCGAACCTGGCAACCTCTCTACTAGGTGCTAGGTGACGCGCCCGCCATCTACAGTAGAGCGGTCGGGGTTTAGAATGTGGAAGCTGTTCCCAAAATAATAACATTTGGATTTAAAGACTATTCAACTCAACAGAAGAAACGATTCGCCGAGTGCAAGGTGTGCAGCGCAAAAATATCCGACACATCCAGCACCACGTCAAATTTTATCCGCCATTTCCGACTAGGCTACACAAGAAAAGTAAGAAATGTCTCTAGCTAATTTCACATTATTTTTTAATCTAACGTTAGCTGGCAGCTAACATCCCATCTCCATCAGTCAAACGTGACAAGAGCCTACTATTTGCATCACATTAAGTTTCATCATGTTGACTTAGTTTCACATTGATCCCGCCTATCAATTTGACTGAAATACGGTATCTGAAAATCACTCAGCGTGCGCAAACCTCCTCCAAGCGAACACATCACCTCCTCTTGCATCCATCCATAACTTTTTGAGTTATCTTGCGAACAAACAAACATATACAGACAAACCAACAAACCCCGATAAAAACATAACCTCATTGGTGGAGATAAAAACTTCGAAACGGTCTTTGTCCCGACGCACAATTGTTGACATTCTCGATAATGTCGAGGGGAAGCTGAGACAAATCATGCATGACTGCAAGTAGGCCTAGGCTATTTCTTTGCGTTGGATGAGAGTAGGCTACAGATGTGATGGATGTTACATCACATCTGTACTCTCATCATGGACGTTAGGAAATGTCTATACATTCTTAAAAATGGAGTGGGAGCATACAGTAAATGCATTGAATATGAGGCTGCTGCACTAACTGGTTTTCAGTTTTGTGCTATCATTGAATGATGATTTATGTGAGCCCTTTGCACTAAAATTAATAATTTTCACTCATGTGGCTGTGAAATACTTGTATTTGTCGTTAGGGAATGTATAGGCCTATTAAAAATGCATGTGAGCATGTCACAAATGAAATGTATATACAGTATTATACATTTAATTCTTATTCAGAATTATTTTGTAGCGAATTCTCTCATGTCTGATGTGCGAAAGTGTGCAGCCACATTTGGCCCTCTGATGGTGATGATAAAAAATTGTGGCCCTCTTAGTCATGAAAGTTGCCCATCCCTGGTCTACCACATCAATGTAGCTGTTAGTTTGTTAGCGCTAGCTGCTTTTATTTTTGTTAAATCATAAAGTATAACAGCCAAACAACATGCACAAACCCTATTACTGTAAATGTATGTACGTATATGAGAGATGTATGACATAAATGAGAAATGGGCCACTTTCAAGAGTAAATCGTAGTATATAACATAGAAGTGTCTGCATTTCATTTCCGTATGGTATTTATTAATGGAATATTATGCAATGAAAACATGAGCTGCTGTTCCCATGATAAACTACCGTGTTGAGTACTCTGTCTGGTAATTTGGTACATCAGGCCCTGTAGTCGTTCCTAGTAATTCTGATCCTGCTGGTCCTGTGAGCATTTATAATTATTCTTTAGCCTTATATCCCCTTCTTCTATTTGTTAGCCCTTTTGTGCAAAGGAGGGCTACATAAAACTTAGGCTGCCGTCTCTTCAAGTTTTAAGACGGTTGTCTTCCAGCTTATCATATGACTTGACTTGTGACTTGCTTGACCTAAGCTATGACTTGACTTGACTTGACTCGACCTAAGCTATGACTTGACTTGACTTGACTCGACCCTCACAAAAACGACTTGGGACTTGCTTGAGACTTGAAGGTTAAGACTTGAGACTTACTTGAGACTTGCATATGTGTGACTTACTCCCATCTCTGGTACAGCCCCTATCAGTCAAAAGTATTTGGTTCTGTTTCATTCTTTGACCCCTAACCTCGGTTATATCGAACTCAAAGGGTCATGCATTCAATTGGTATACGCTAATCTAAAAGGACACAAAATCTAAGCAGGTCACACTGTCGAGCTATTTAAAGTGTTAACCAGCGCCTAGAATGGGTTCATTTGAACACAGTTTGAGGCCTAACATAAGCTATGTAGAACACGTTCAAATTTGAAATACGTTCAGCTAAAATACAGTCCGTTCCATCTGGTTAGAATGGATGTTCATGTGCTGTGCGCTGTGCAGTAGAGATCTCCATTGACCCCTCTCGATGGGGACAGTTCTTCATCCGCACCCTCCAGGGAAATTGCTGACACGCGTCTCTCCCTCTCACCTCCCTCCCCCCTCCCTCTCCCTCTCTCCCCCTTATCTCTTCGGAGAAGGCTGGGGGGGGAACAGCTGGCCGGGGGTCTGCCCGGTGGCACCTGTTTACGGCTCGCAGCCGTCGGCGACTATGAAAGCAAGCCGTGCTCCACAAAACTTGGCCTGCCCGTTGGAGTCATCGTGGCCCTCAGGATATGAGCCTCTCCGGTTATTGGAATTATAAAAAGAATAGCCAATATGACTCGCGCTTACAGAGCCTCCCACGGAGTAACCTCAAGGCCTATTGTGTTGAGGCGAACACACTGTTGGCTGCAGACTTGAGCTTTGTCAGTGCTTGACAGCTCTCAGTTCTGCTGCCCTGGAATTTTGAACTACTGTTGAACCACGTCCTGTCCAAACTACGACTGTTAACCTGACTGATAGTATTGCAGAAAATGTAGATGTGTGTTGGACAGAAGGCATACTGAGTTGCATGTTCTTTTTTTATGTGTACAGTTTAAAAACTGTTTTTAGGCTAACAGGAAACATTCTAGTGTGAACGTAATGCATCGCATCAAATGTCTACCTGCATGTTAGATATTAGGCTATGAAAGAAGTGGGCTACTAGACGTATTTCCCTACTGTTCCAGGTATACCTTAGCCAGGAAAGCTGACCCCTGATCAGTGGCCTCAGTCTTTCCAGAAATGCTAGGGAGTGGCTTTACCCGTAAAGACCAATCTATTCATAGCAGGGGGACAAAAACTGCATCCCTGTGGTCACGTGCACCTCCACTGCACGGTTATTTACGATTGCCTCACCTGCCATAAGCCCATCTAACACAGGCACGACACACTAGGCTACGGAAAAGGCTCTGTAAGAGTATCCGGTCTGTGTTGGATTGGACTGGATGGGACTAGATTGGACTGAAATAGAAAGTTTTTATTGTCAACGAGGAAGAAGATCAGCACCAATGCATACAACGTAATAAATAAGGGGGTACATACTGGCATACGATCATACAATCATATGTGCAGGATTGTGATAATCATATATTTTAGTATTTTACTGCTCCTTTAGTCATGTTGATTTGTTGATTTGCTTTGTATTTTCCTGTTTACATTGTATTTTATGTTGTGTGTGGTGTCTTAAGCTGCTGAGACCTTGAATTTCCCCTTGGGGATCAATAAAGTATCTATCTATCTATCTACAGTATCTATCATATAATCATACAGTATGTGTATCTACTTGCACTAGTGGTCAGGACGACCTCCACACAACTCAATGTCCTCCTCTGGCTACCCCAGGACCCAATTAGCGCCTCTGTGAATTCTGACTGGGGCACTTTTGAAATGCATGAGCCCCCTCCTGTCCTGACCAGCAGGAGATTATCAGTTGGCTCAGATTTAGGAATGCATATGGGATGATGCAGCAAGACTGAACGAGGGGCCGAGCAAAGGAGGGGGGGGCAGTGTGTGTGTGTGTGTGTGGGGGGGGGGGGGGGCTCTCTGGCACTGCCCGCTGAGCAAGTTACAGGAGAGGAGCTATGCCCTGCGGGGCGGGTGACGGAGCATAACTTCCAGCCCTTTCTCTACGGACAGTATGCCATAGAGGCCCGAAAGACAAAGAGAACTCTGTCTTGCCACAGGCATGACCGAAACAAAAGTCACGTCCGACGCATTCCTCACATCCGCGCGAAAAATCAACAAATGTCTTTTTCAGGGTTCGCTCAGTCAAGAGGGTGCGAAGACTCTGATGAAGAGGAGTCTTGGAGTTCCAGACGAAACACAAAGGACAAAAGATTTAGCTAGAAAGGAACTTCCACACACTTCATCCAGCTTCTTCTGCCAAAGGCAGAGCGCTTCCAAGCAGCGGTCAATAAATACTAGAATTTGGGCAACTGTGCACGGTTCCCAATTGCGGGGCTGGGGCCCTGTTGCAGTCCATGCCTGAAAACACAACATTCAGTCTTTTACACATTGGTGGTGATTAGTGAGGCTCCCCTTCACTGTAAAGCTCTTTGGGTGCCTTGAAAATACACTCGATAAATTCAATGTGTTGTTGCTGTTGAAAAAAATGGTTTGAAAAACATCAACAGCAATCAGAGCTTTTTTGGAAATCAGCACTGCCAATTCTACAAATTTACGACATGTTGCATAAGGCTTGACAAGGAATCCGCCTCAAATCTGCACTGACGTCAATAGCCAAACACTGTGAGTGTGGGAGGAGATGGGGAGTCAATGTGCATGGCCATTCTCAGCGCCTCTGAACCCCAATGTCCATATGGAAAAGTTGTAAAACACGAGTGGCGCTCGAGGTACAGTATATACTGCAGCTCACAAGACTCACTTTGTGTTCGCTGCCTTGTGAGTCAGAGAGAGGGAGAGAGAGAGAGAGTGATGAGGCTTCTCCTTTTCCAGAGTGGAAAGAAATACAGAGTCACCGATGCCCCAACCACACACACACAGACACACACAGACACACACAGACACACACAGACACACACACACACACACACACACACACACACACACACACACACACACACACATACACACACACTCTTGCCATTTGCCATTCGCGTCACCTCTGCAGCCCCAACTCAAACACACACACACACACACTACCACAAGAATGAGAATGAGCAGGAGCACTTTCAAGGAGAGTGCTCGTGCTCCAGCACCTCTCCCTCACCACCTCCCACTCTCCTCCCTTTCACTCTCCCTCTCCGGCTCTTGGCTGTTGACCCACGAGGTGTCAAAGGTCTGCTCAAAGTTCTGGTGCCCCCTGCAGCCCACTGGAGAGGTGGACGGTGAGGAGATCCCTCCCCCTCCTTCTGAAGGGTCGAAGGTGGTGATGGTGAAGGGGGATTGGGGGAGAGAGGTGTCACTCAACCAATGATTTCAACTTAACAGAGGAAGTCTTTCAAGACAGTGTCCTAATACTCGTCCTGGAAGAACACGATGCTCTGTCCCAATCATATATAAGTTGAGTGAGCACAAGTGCTCTTCCTTGGCCAGTTTAATATGTGTGAGGAGGGCTCGAGTGGCGCAACATTGCGGATCGGAGGTAATGAAAGTCAGGTTTGGAAGCCGCAATGGTACATTGTGTTCGCCAAGCTTCGCAAGGGAGTCAAAGGAAAGAGAGAGAGAGAGAGAGAAATAGAGAGAGACAGAGTGAGAGAGTGAGAGAGAGCCAGAGAGAGAGGGGAGTGGAGTGCACAAAAACGCTTTGTGAGCAGTAAACAGCTCCAGGAGAAGGATCTCATTTGAGGTTAGAGGGGAATTCAAAACAGTCCCCACTCATTCCCCTTCCTCCCTGACGGGAGCCGTATATATATATATGTGCATACATATATGTATATAAATATATATATACCGGTACACATCCCCAGCTCAGAAGCGGCTGGCAGAGCAGAGGGATCAGTGTGTTAGCGGGGAGGGAACTCCAGCTCCGCTCAGGCTAATTAACCAGAACGCAGAACTGGGCTCCGGTTTCATGGAATACGGGAGTCTGTTCCTAATCACGCATCCATGATAATGCAGGCCCTCTTGCACAGATCACGCTGTATGTAGCCACTCAGTGTGTGTGGCCTGTCATCTCAAACGTACAGCAGACAAAGGGAGGAGAGGCACTGTCTCCCTGAGGGGAAGCTCACAAACATGTGAAGCAAAAAAAAAAAAAAACATCTCACAAATGTACGCAGCCAAATGGCTAAGAGGCACACCACACACACACCCTACTCCACACACCCACACCTATTAAAAAAATACATGCCCTCACGTATATATGCAAATACACAGGCATTACCACAAGACAGAGAAGTATGTGGTCACAAATGGAGTGGCGTCTGGCATCAACCCACACTTTTCCCATCTTCAACAAAATGTGCCCAACCCTCCGAGCCCCTCCCAAAAATGTTCAACGCCCCCCTCCTCCACCCACACACACATACACACACACACACACACACCTTATCCTTCCTCTCCTACCTTTCTTGTCGCTACGCCAGAAGCGGTCCCCCAGCACGTCTCCCATGTCGGGGGAAACATGCCCTGCTGCGGCCACCGCTGCTGCTGCTCCTGTGCCTGCAGCCATGTGTGCGCCCGAACGTTCCCTGCTGCACCGGCCAAGGCCTCGCGGACAATACCACACATCCCTTTTTTTGCGCCCATCTGAAACCTATCACCCCCCCGAAAGCAGTGTGGAAAATGGGGCTGACGGAAGTGGAATGGTTTGTGTGTGTGTATGTGTGTGTGTGTGTGTGTGTGTGTGTGAGAGAGAGTGTGGGAGGGGGGGGGGGGGTTGTTAAAGCCGGAACAACAGCTTCTTTTCATCCTTTTCCCGCAAACACGGCGGCATCAGCTCCATAAATCTACGAGGGCCCACATATTTCCACCCCACCCCCACCCCCCTGTCTCCTCCCCTCCCGCCTCCCCGGAGTTCCCACCACCAGCTCCCCTCGGCCATGCATCCTCCAGGCCCCGCCGTATTGTTCCAGGGGCACTAACTCAGACACAAACACTGGGCGTCTTGTCCAGCGGCCACAACACATTTAGGCCACCGTGATCAAGACAGAGCGAGCGCATTGCCATGGCGTGAAAACAGTGGTCTAGGGAAATGCTGAAAAAAAAAAAAAAAAACCTCTGACTAGGTGCAACTGCAGAGCTGCTGTGATTTATCCCACTTTGCAAGAAACAGAAATATCATATATACAACTGGAGTAGATTGTATCTCCTTTTGCTATCTATTTACAAAATCAATTATTTGTGATCCACTATCAAGTCACTGATTTCCTAACCCCTAAACCCTCTCATTGATGACCTGTTTGAGTGATTGTAGGAGTGCTCTCTAAAGGGGGGTACACAAAGATAATCGGGCTGATTTTGCCCCCGATTTCCCCCCTTCCAACTAAAGACAGAAAACGGCCGCTGATCTTAAGATGATTATCTTTAACTCTTAAGATTATCTTATGAGATTCTCTTGTAGTGTGTTAAGAGTCAAAATTCTCCCGGCAATTGCCTCGGAAAACGTTGGCACCGATAATCATAAATATTAAACATGTTCAATATTTCCAACTGGAAACCCTGTAGTGTGTGGGGTGTTCCGAGGGCAACCGAGAAAGATTTTTTTATCGTCATGTGTGGGTTCTCTCACAGATAAAATATCGGTTGAGATTGATCAAATCTTTATGTGTGCACCCCCCTTAAGTGAGAGGGGTGTGGTATGAGGAGGTCTCCACAGCCATTCAACTCTGTGGAAGCTAATGTCTCCACCCGCCACGCCTAATGACCAATGTTGTCTGGCTCGTGATCCCGTCCCCATGGTAACCAAATGACAGCATTTGGTTCTAATGAATCTGTGTTTTCTGTTTGTGCGTGTGTGTGTGTGTGTGAAAGAGAGAGAGAGAGTTAGTTGGCAAATGCATTAGCACTCGTTATTCTAAAGCACCAAAATAACCCTTTAACGTGATTGAACTCCGATTGGCCTCTGACTCCAGTTGACCCCTCTAATGAAATACACTCTTATACGAACTCTTGAGTCACATCACATGATAGCTTGCTTAACCATCACGCTAGTATCTGCAAAGTGTGATCCCTATATAACCACTATGTCAAGTCACTGTGACTAATGTACTGACATCTACTAATTTGTGTTTATGGCAATCGCCCTCTGATGTCCAGTTCTCAAGCTTGATCGGTGTTCAATGTGTCTGTGAGAATGCTTTGTTCAGGCACGTTGCCATTGATATTGGGAACATCATTTCATTTTTTTCTCTCTGGGTATCTTAAATGATCAACAGCTTCCTTGTCATGATCATCCAATCAAAACATAAGGAACTGGTGCGTGAATCCTGGGCAACGTTGCTCAATCATTCAGGAGATGCATGTATCATCACCTTTAGGACAGGAAATTAGGGGTACGGTATGTGATGTATCATCATGACAAATAGTGTCTCACCAATAAAAAGATCTCAAAAAATGTTCAAACCCTAAACTCTGCAACAGGTGTCTGCTTGCACGATTCACAGTTGAAATACACATGGGGTGACATGTCTAACGAACTGCAGCCCAAGCAGTGCCCAGCAGAAATGAATAACAGCATATCTATCGTGCCTTGTTGATATAGTATGCCAAGACAAACCGATGCCCCCAACCCACCCCAGGGGATGGTTCTGCCAATCTCCTCTCCATAGAAGGAGCGATAGGTGAGAGGTTGGAACTCTCAAGAGATTCTAAATGGGAATTGTGAAAGCAAGGGCAAGTTGAACAACAAACTCACCTTCAAATATAAGGAACCAGTCACATATGTTCAGTCAATGGTGACAAATGGACACATAGTACTGTACTGGCAGGCAGGCGTTTCAGTGTACCAATGACCCGGAAAAAAAACATTTACAAAAATCCTTTATCCCTTCTGCAATGGTCATAGCCTACTGAACAACACAAAATGACCACCACAGCTGATACCTCAACACCCCATGTATTGTCTTATATATCTGTGTGAATGTTTCTTTGTGACTGGAGCCTTGTCAAAGGAAAATGTCTGTTACCTTTGTGTAACAGACAATAAAGTATGATATTATTACAACATGGGGGAAAAAACCCTCCCTTCCAACAAAAGTCATCTTTAAAAAAGAAAAACAAATTTTTTTTTTTTTTTTTTTTTTTAATTGTCAATTGGCGACAGGTGGCAGCTAGGGTTCTGTTGTGAAATGCACACCAGCGGGTCTGTCCGACATAACTGCAACACCAGTGGTGCCAAGGGAATGAAACTCATCAGCAACATCGACCCTTCTCTGCCATGTCACGCCCAGCCCACACCATATGCCCTCCTGGATGCCACTTCTCCTTACTGTGTTGGTCTATCTAAGGTGGGATGGTTCAAGAGACGCATCGTAATTATGCCTCGCTTTAAGTGGCAAGTGTACACACACTTTTAAAAGGAAGGAAAAGATTCACTTGAAAAGACTAGAAACGGTCTATGTACTCAAAGTCAATAAATAACAAATTATCGTTAAACATCTGATAGGCTACTATCATTAGTTAACAGGGAGCATTGTTCAATCAAACAATCATAAATTGATCTTCCTAGGCACACAGAAGTCAATGTTTTGCAGTTGCTGAGGAATATACAATATTTGCCCAAACCAAAAAAAAGCACCAACTGTTTCCCAAATCCTTTGGAATAGCAGTTCACTTTCTTGCAGTCAAGTAAAAACATTTACAAGAGCGCACAAGTCCAACATCCCCAAATCCCAGCCATCACAAATTATAGCCGGCGCATTACACAACATCCAATTGGGGCATCACGCGTCTCATTTAAGTATGTGCTGCTGATTTACTGTGTGGGACGCCCTGTATTAGGGGGTAGTGTTAGCGTCGTGTGGTACTGCTGCTGCTGGCCAGTAAATCTATCATCTAAGATGGTGGAGGGTGAGGGTGGCTAGAAAATGGCTGACAGTGGGGCACCAGGAAGGTGAGTGCCAACCTGGCTCCCATAGCTCGCGGGTATGCAGGACTAGTCCATGGGCACCACCCAGGGAGCCGCACACACAGCCTCCCCAAACTGAAAGTTTACCCAGTAATAAATTTCAGTTGGATAATAATGTGGCAGCGAGACAGACGGTAGGCCAATAAAAGAGACAGCGAAAGTTGCGGAACTGGACAAAAGTATAAACAAATAATAAATAGTGGTGCGGTGGGAGTTTGATGAAAGAAACAGCCCCGGGCGCAGAGTGGGATCGCTATAGCTAAAGCTTTTAAAATGTTTACTCAGTGAGTCAGCAAACGACCAAACCACACATGGGTGTGGTCAAGCCAACCCACAAGGTTGTTCCCATGGCAACGTGACTCACACACACACAGAGACACACGCTCACACACACACAGCGGACGGTTTGGCTGGTTGGTCAAACACGCTTGCAGCCAGGCCAGGCGGGGAGGAACAGCGCTGTTGTCAGGGGCGACGAGCTTGTCAAAAGCACAAACTGACACAAGACACCCTGCCCTCTTCCTCTTTGGCTGCAGCCAAGGCAAATCAGCATCACAACGTGAGCAACGGGACTAGTATTTTTAGACAGGCATCCTGAGGATCAACAACCATGCTATCACACCTTTCCTCTTTCCTATCCTTCTCTCTCTCTCTCTTTCTCTCTTTCTCTCTCTCTCCCTCTCTCCCTCTCTCTCTCTCTCTCTCTCTCTCTCTCTCTCTCTCACACTCACTCTCTCTTTCACGTACATTCGCAAACACAATGTAGGAGAAAACCTATAAGCATGAGCATTCTGTGATTTATGGCGCCCGTTCTACTCATAAACCCCCCTACATCTGGAGAGAATGAATCAGTTGCATTCTTTCCTGGAGAGGGAGGAGAGGAAAGGGGGGAAGAGGGAGAGAGAGAGGGACGGAGACTGGTGGAAGCTCTGCAGTTTTGTTCCGTCCCACTACAGAAAAAGGGCCCCTTTTCCCACAACTGTGTGGGCTTTTCCTGGACATCTATCTTCATCGTGACTCATTTAATGTGTGTGTGTGTGTGTGTGTGTGTGTGTGTGTGTGTGTGTGTGTGTGTCTGGCTGTCTGGCTACCTGTGTGCGCAAGTGTGTGCGTGTGTGTGTGTGTGTGTGCGCATGTGTGTGCGTGTGTGTGTGTGTGTGTGTGTGTGTGTGTGTGTGTGTGTGTGTGTGTGTGTGTTTTCACCACAACAATCAAACAATTAGCTGAACTTGCTGGAGAAGCCACAAGAGGGCTCCAGTCAATTTGGCTGGGTGTGTCTGAGCACAGTACTCATTAGAAATGTCTACAGTGAGATCTAAATATAGACCGATTGACTGGACGCTCCCTAAAATGATTTAACAATGAAATATACATGTGTTCTCTGGCTGAATTTGCAAAAGGAGCAAAAGCATTCCTTTATTGAGGGCAACAACAATTATATGAGAGTTGGTGCTGCATTCTTGTCTTCTGAGATAAGCAAGGCTGGGCTGACAGCCTCCCTCAAAAGTTGATAACTATCGCCTTAAAGCACACCGCTAGTACAATCCATACATACCTGCGAGAGAATGTGATGACAGACGGACTACGCCCCAACACAGATAAGACACAGTGCCATGTATCCTTGAAGAACGTTTGCAAACGTTCACAATGGAGGCTTACACTTCAGTGTGACAAGGTAGTATTCACGTTGGCTTTGTCTGCACAATAGATATCACAAATCCAGACACTTTACTTGTCAATGCCGAGGCCCTGAGAACAAACCTTCATTCCATCTGATAGGAGAGAAAAGCTGTATTGCCATTAACTCCTCACACAGGGAAGTTGCACTAATGAACTTTGCTGACCATAAGGAACATAATTTATGTGCCTTTAGATAGATAGATAGATAGATAGATAGATAGATAGATATACTTTATTCATCCCCAAGGGGAAATTACAGTGTTTCAGCAGCATACAAACACAACATTCAACAAAAACATACAAACATGCATACATACAGAAAAAATATTTAAAATGTTATTCCTATCTCTCTGCCCAGATGGGAGTCATTATAAAGTGCTATTGCAGTTTATGACACTTTAAGGAGACCGTCTCGGAGTCTGTCTGCCTAAGACAGCCATCAGGTGAGGCTTAAAAGATTTGTTCTCCTTAGGGGCCCATGCACAAGAAACCACCCTGGAGGGAAGTCTTAGAGGAAGTATGGTATGCACACACAACAGGGCTATACATGAGACACGCAGCTCACCGACTGCATGAACAAAAACAACCGGTTTTCCTGATTCATGGCGTACAATTGCAATGCTTTGGCACGATATCGAAACTATGTGTTGTACGTGGGTTTATGCA
>NC_084999.1:10049541-10052041 GCF_963854185.1 Sardina pilchardus | reverse complement strand
GTAAATCAAGGCATTAATTGCAGCATTCCTGGACCCCGGGATTCTCTGGGTATCACATGAACTTTTCAGAGAGAGAGAGGGAGAGGAAAGATAGCAAGAGAGAAAGGGTGTGAAAGAGAGAGAGAGAGAGAGAGAGAGAGAGAGAGAGAGAGAGAGAGAGAGAGAGAGAGGAGAGGAAAGGAACGGAAAGGAAAGGGAAAAGGTCCTCCTCTAAGTTTGGCACTGGTCCATAAATACCATTTGCCCTGCGGAACATGTGCACCCATACCGGCTCCACATGTAGCTTGTCAACATCTCCATCATCCATCATCCCTCGGCTGCTACTCCTCGACCGCACATCCCCTGCATAGCATTCCCTCTCAATGTCAGAAACTACGGTCCAACACCTAAAGCTGGGCCACCTCACCAAGCTACTGGAGCCACACTGGGGCTCTCCGTTGGAAACCGTGACCCAGCGATGAGCCTCAAGGCTGGGCAATGGGCACACAGTAATTTCCCGCGTATTAGCCGCATTGTGTATAAGCCACAGGACAGCGCAAGTTAAAAGAAACAAAACCATATTAATATCATACTAACTGCCCCTGTGTATTACTGTAACCTCATAGCTGAAGAAATTTAGCAAAATCAATGTATAAGCCACGGCTAATAGTCGGGAAATTACGTTAGTACATTTACAACAAAGGGGGACAGGGGATGTGGGGGGGGGGGGGGGGGGGTGAGGAGACACGGACCTGCAGGGAAGAAAGCAGGCACCTGTCAGCAGTGCATGGGGTGTTGCTGCCTCTGCTTCCACGGAGAGAGGAGGGAGGAATGGCAGTCATGCCACCCACAGGCCCACAGGGCAACATTAGACTCACACTGGTGATTCACACACACACACACACACACACACACACACACACACACACACACACACACACACACACACCCTGCGTTCACACTCTCACTGGACGCTGAGATGCTGAGAGGGTGGCGTGACTGGTCAGGCCACACTGGTGGAGATGAAAGCCAGAGACCCCACACAGTGGAGAGGAAAGGAAGCTGCTTGATCCTGCGCTGACTGTGGCATGTGCTGGACTGTAACGCAGTATACTGCAGCGAGAGCTGCTTTGGACAGCAGGAGAGATGAGGCCGAGAACAGTGACGGATTATTGCAAATAGCTGCTGTTGGAATTTTCACCAGTCCTTAAAAGTGTAGTGTGTGATTTCAATTCAAAGTCAAACGGATTACTTCTCCGCGACTGCTTTGTCTACTGTGTGTGACTGCGCACTCATAAAAAGTGCAAAATCAGAACGTTACTTCGGGAGAACGGAATGGCTGGAATTTCACTGGCTGTGGAGTGGAAATATCACCATGCCAACCTTTCACCATAGTCACAGACTGTGCCTTCAATGACTTGTGTTGTTATACACGTAGTAAATACTTTGGCCATTTAATACTGACCTACGGCCGCTCCAGTAAAGCTTTTGAAACTGAAATGGAACTGAATGGACAAAACAGAGAAATGTCAGACGGGGACAGAGACTCAAGAGTCATTAGGGGAGTCTGAGTGGACGTGTGTGTGTGTGTGTGTGTGTGTGTGTGTGTGTGTGTGTGTGTGTGTGTGTGGTAAGAATGGACCGGTCAGCTGCCAGAAAGAAACAGTACTAGGACTGAGGGACTGCAGGACTGTCCTCCCAGACAGAGCCCACTGTCTGGGCGGACAGAACGCCACATGGTCAGACACTTCAGGGGGGCAACCTGGAACATTCCAGGGAGGGAACATTTCCTCGGAATAACAAAAGCCCAGAAAAGACGACAGTGAGGATGCCCATGGCCTGAGCGGTTCTGATTCATGTCGAAGCAATTTCGGGAACACACTGGCTGGCACACACACACACACACACACACACACACAAACACACACACACACACACACACACACACACACACACACACACACACACACACACACACACACACACACACACGAACACACACACACACACACACACACACACACACACACACACACACACACACACACACACACACACACACACACTGCAATCCATGTGTCTTGGCTTTGGCATGCATGCTGATGAAAGGGAAGATGAATGTCTTCCATCAGAGGGAGGTGCATGTCCTTCTCTCCCTGTCAGACGGATGCGAGTGTTTCCAGCAGCCCAAAGACAGAGACACAAACAGAGCGGCTCTTGTGCTGGCGGCGTGAGACTGCGCTCACCAGGCGCTCACATGGCAACACCGCCGTCTGTCTGGGCACCAGCAGGGGCACACGGAACCACCATCGCCACCCGCCACCATTGCCACCCGCCACCTGCCACTTGTCAAACACAACAGACCCCCTTTCTCTTTTTCTCTCTCTCTCTCTCTTTCTCTCTCTCTCTTTATCTCTCTCTCTCTCTCTCACACACACACACACACACACACACACACACACACACACACACAGTACATTCATATGAAATACATACTCAATACAGTCCTTCATGAACACAC
>NC_084999.1:10024541-10047041 GCF_963854185.1 Sardina pilchardus | reverse complement strand
GTGCGTGTGCGTGTGTGTGTGTGTGTGTGTGAGTGTGTGTGTGTGTGTGTGTGTGTGTGCGTGTGCGTGTGCGTGTGCGTGTGCGTGTGCGTGTGCGTGTGCGTGTGTGTGTGTGTGTGTGTGTGTATGCATGTGTGTGTGTGCTTCTTATTATAAGTGTTCAACATCAACATTCCACATAAAAGTCCCCTATTAAACTGTTTGTAAACACCCATTAACAGAGAAGCAAGGCAAACAAAAGCACCAAAGGTGGTCACGCCGCAGCGTCCAGATAAAGCAGACTGAGCGATATGCGCTGCCCAAGGGTTCCCACGCTACGCTGCTCTACAGTAGGCTACTCTACTCCAGCCCACAGGGTTCATATGAGCTGGCAGCTCCAGAGAGACACAAACCTGGCCCACCGCCAAGCCATCCCACTGAATTCATCTGTGAGTAGACAACAACAGAGGTACAATACACAGTGTAGACGCACACACACACACACATGCACATACGCACACATACAAATATACACACACATGTACACACACACACACAAGCGATACAAACAAACACACAAACGCAGCGCACTTACACTGAAAGAGAATTCTACAAAAGTGTGGTCTGATGGTACTGTGCACGGCACGGCACACGTGTGAGAAATGTGAGCTTTGATAAATGGCCGTGTGGATCGGATCCGAGACGCCTGAGGAACGAAGCAACATTCTACTCTACGTAATGGGAAGCAGGTGGAGGAGGTGGAGTATACAGCAGGTGGAGCTGGACTACAGTCAATGATTAACCCTCAGGCCACTGCAAGGCGTACAGTAACAGATGATTGACAGGAGAGGAAGGATGTTGGTTAGGGAAGGGATGCATGCTGCAGCAAAGAGTTCATCTTTACGATAAGATCTGAAAGAAGACCAAGAACAGACATGTGGGCAAAGCTATATAATATATTAAGGAAATATTGGCAATACACATTTCCCCTTAATTCTGTCCCAGAAATTCTGTCCCTTAATTCTCTCCAAGCTTTGAGGAAGGACCATACATTCCCAGAGTTACGAGTGTTTGTGTGGATGTGTGTGTGTGTGTGTGTGTGTGTGTGTGTGAGGCGGGGGGGTGATTTCAGACCAATTGACCCTGCCCAAATCCCTCCGCAAAGCCTGCTTTTGGCTGCAAACTAAAGCGCTGAGTCTCGGTCTCCAAAAACAATTAGCAGCTTCAGCAGTGGCCCCCCCTGCCGCCCCAGAGAAGGACCACCTAGCCCCTGAACTGGCCAGCAGTGCCTCAGGGCAGAGAGAGAGAGAGAGAGAGAGAGAGAGGGAGAGAGAGAGAGGGAGAGAGAGAGAGAGAGAGAGAGGGAGAGAGAGAGGGAGAGAGAGAGAGAGAGAGAGGGAGAGAGTGGTCTTGCATGGATTAATCTTTGACTCTTCCTGAGGTAACCCAATCACTTGGAGTAGCAGTGGGAGATTACGGCCGAGTTGTTGTGTCACTTGGGCCCCAGCAGAATGGATCAGCTCCAGTGACCAATCAGAGGAGGCGGCCACAGGCCCGCAGCTTCACATCTCCACTAACTGTGTTTGAACTCTGTTCAAATCAGTCATGCAAAGCCAATGACACCATGGCACATTTCTGTGCATAAATGTACATGTTCACTCAGTAACCAATGCAATTAATAATTGATGACTACAGGCTGAAGATTGACTAAATGATGCCATTAAAAGCAGAAATTGAAGAAGAATCCAGCATGTGTAATGTGTTCTTCAGCGTCCTTCTACACTGATAAATTGATGCTAAAAATAATTACACCCAACTTTTTGATCTCTTCTTTTGCTTTCATGTAAGCAGGATATTACATAACGAATGCAGGCCGAAACGTCTCCCTGGACAGCAGTCAAACGCTGACGAAGGACAGCCGTCTTGGGCAGAGTAAAAAAAAAAGAGGAAAACATTAGGCGTGGGTTATCTGCGGTGACATCAGGGACGGGCCATTCCAGGCAGGGCTACTCCCAGACCCGACCTCTGACCTTTGCCACTGTGGGGAGAAGGCTGATGGAATTCCCAGAAGATGGGAGTTGGCCACTTGAAAAAAAAAAACATTGGGAGCAAGAGGAGACCGCAGGCCTATCCGATTCAACAGAGTAAACACACACACACACACACAACACACACACACACACACACACACACACACACACACACACACACACACACACACACACACACACACACACACACACACACACACACACACACACACACACACATATACACATATGCACACACACAGACAATGCTGCAGCCACTCATTGTTCAACACTCCTAGTCCTAAGATCCATTCACCTGATAAAGCCCTGGCTTAAGATAATTATACTTCTGCCATTAGAACAAGGGATTATGGAACTCAATGGTGCGGACAGGAACATGCTTGGCCACCTACGCTGTCTGCTCACTTAGCTTGGCTTGGTTTGGCGCAGAGCAAATTCGCCAAAGAAGCCACAACATCAGAATATATAAAAAGACAAACGTGTTGAGACACCATGCATAAAACTCATTTGATACATCTTAGCCAAATAAACAGTCAAGTCTAATCTCAAGCAGATGTTTCAGGAATACCAAGGATTAGAACATTTATAGTACAGCACATCTTGCTCTAATTAAATCTTTCAAAATGTTCAGCTTTTCAAACCAATACAGTTGTGCTGATGACGGACTGACAGAGTACAGAGTTGCAGTGTGTGAATGTATCTCTGTGTGTACTATCTGTGTGTGTGTGTGGGGGGGGGGAATTATTAACATCAGGTTACCTGCTGATATGAGGCATAAACTACAGAAACCCAGTGTGTATGTGTGCATGCGTGTGTGTGTGTGTGTGTGTGTGTGTGTGTGTGTGTGTGTGTGTGTGTGAGAGAGTGTGCATCTCTGCATTTGTGTCTGTGTGTGTGGGGGGAGGGGGGGGGTACAGTAGAGCTGATATAGCCTGTTGTATTACACAGACTTAGAATTGTTATGTCTGGATGACTTGTCGCGTTAAACACGGGATCATATCAGCGGAGCAGGGCAGCCTCTGAAGAGCTAAACAAGAACAGTGGCCTTTCATCAGCAACGAGCAGATTCCATACGAGTAAACAGAATTTCCGCAATCTTCACAAATTCCCCCCCTCTGTCTTCCTTCCTGGCTTTGTGTGGAGCCTTTCCCTCCAGCCCCAGGAGCGCGGTCAAAAACCACATACATACAGCACATGCACATACACACACACACACACACACACACACACACACACACACACACACACACACACACACACACACACACACACACACACACACACACACACACACACACATACATTTTAACAGCCTCTTATGTAACTTTATAAGTGTCCTATAGATTGCATGGGCAGCATATTTCAAGTCTAAACACACACACACACATACACACACACGCACGCACTCTCGCACACCCACCCACCCACTGTGAGGAGAATGTCCCCCTAGCCTGCCCTCATGAAACATACAGTGGTATTTCTTCTCTTACAGTATTCATGCTCTGGGGCCAGTGCAATGGAAAATTCACACAGCACTTAGATAACCATGCAGAGGTGAGAACAGGGCCACTCCGACCCCCCACAATGCACCAGGATGAGGGGGGGGGGGGGGGGGGGCGGCTGGTGTCATCCTCTCTAGAAAGTGGCCCGTGAGGAGGGCAGCCGATTGGTGGACGCGGCCGTGGTCAGGGAGAGAGTGGCGACGGGACAGGCGATGAGGTCAGTAGGGGGCCCCCGGGTCAGCTGACCCAGATACTGCCCGCCCGGTTCTGGCACGCCATCCTCACACCTTTGTGCTCAACTAATCAGTCAGTGTGCGTGTGTGTGTGTGTGTGTGTGTGTGTGCGCACGTGTGTGTGTGTCTGTGGGTCTGTGTGTGAGGCGGGCACAGGGCTGGCTGGAAAAATAGCACCCCAGTGTAAAATGCTAGGGGGCACACACACACACACACACACACACACACACACACACACACACACACACAAAAACACAAAAACACATTGACTAATTGACTGAACTTCCTTCACTGAAGACTCTCTGACGCATACAATTGTGGATGTTTGTGCAACATGCACTCACACACAAGGAAAACATGTGTACACACACACACACTGTCACAACAGACTACATTATGACAATGATTTGGCTTTAAATGTGTGTTGTGCTCTGTGATTATCATACATATTGTATGTCTGGAATTCCACCAGGGGCCTTGTAATTGTCTCTGAGTCCTGATTGGACGATGTCCTCACTGGCAAAGTAATGGCCACTATGCCATTAGAGTTGTTGGTCCCATGAGATGGATGCTATGCACTGCAGCGACAGATAGGATAACCACTCATAGAGGGGGGGAAAGAGAGACAGAAACAGAGAGAGAGAGAGAGAGAGAGAGAAAGAGACAGAAAGATCAGTGGGATTCACACACACCTCCGAAACACAACCAGCCAGTCTTTTCCCACACGTCTGAAGTTGCTCTTGAGCTCTCCGGCCCTATTTTAAGGGCTTTCATTACTCTGGGTACCAGGCTCTCTTGACGCCGCACATGGATCCGTTTAGCTCGTAAATCAGCCAACCGCCACATTTGGGTTTCCCTTCCCACTGTCTGGCCAGTGAGTGGGTGGGTGAGTGAGTGAGTGGATGGCTCACTCGAAGGACACTGCATTAAGGAGGGCTTTACTCCCATCACTGGACTGGGCAGAGGACACGACTGGCACACTGTAACCAGGCACGGCCTTGACGTCCGCAGAGAAAACTGTGTCATGGCTCTGGCGGGCCGAGACTGGCAAGATGGTAACAAGCCGTTTGGTGTTCCCATTTTCCAGATGAGGCAAAGAGGTGTCACTGTTGACTGTGAGTCCAGACTTGCACACCATTAGTGTACAATGGACATATCTGATGTAGATGGATGTGTTAGAAAAGCTATGGTTTGTATCAGGGGTGGAGATGCAGTCTTGCTCTTTGAAATCTTTCCATTTCAACTCCAAATATACTGTAGATAATCTGTGACGACTTCAATCTCGGAAGGGCGATGTATGGGTGTACATATTAGGAAGGGTATGATGTGTGCAGGGTGTACAGTATGCATGTGTGTGTATCAGGTAAGTGTGTGGGTGTGTGTGTATGTGTGTGTGTGTGTGTGTGTGTGTGTGTGTGTGTGTCTGTGTGGATGTGTGTAAAACCAAACTCTTGTCAGTGCCCGTGGCCATGTGTTATGTGTCTACGTGTTTGACCTGCTGCCAACGACCCCATGATCACCATTAGAGTAAAACTAGGGGAAAAACGCACTCTCTCTCACACACACACACACACACACACACACACATTTTTCCGTCGCGCTGCTCTGAGCCGCATGCGTAGGGCGCTCCGACAGACAGGAAATCAGGGCAGGGACACGATGGCTGGTGACGGAAACTCAAGTGGGGAAACTCTGACAGGAAGACTGGGAATGTGAACGGCGACTTTCCCAAACCGCGGGCGTAAGAAAGCCAGGGAATTCCCTCCCCGTCTAATCACTGACCGTTCCCTCAGTGAGAGAGTGTGAGGGAGGGAGAGAGATCGGAGAGGTCTACAGAGAGTGGGCGACAGGATGGATGACGTATGACGGACAGGACAAGAGTGGCTGAGGTTGACTTGGGTTGTGATGTGCTACAAGGCACATAAACCTCAACAAAGTTTTACAAACTGCACTAATAATAACACTTAATAACTCTAATAATATGTTTATACATTTTCTCTCTAATACTCCAATAATAATGATTTATAAACATAATCTTTATAAATTCATTCAAACTGACCATATAATCCCAACTCCATTTGTCATGTATTTGTCTTCACTGTCATAGTACATGGTGTGAATCTCGTCTGGCACGTTTGCTGTTCACACACGAGAAGATACTGTGCAGCTCTTGCCAAAGGGTTAATCCTGCAGGTCACACCGTCATATCCTCAGCAATCATACGACTCCCTTAAGGCCATAATTAGAAGGTGTGCTAAGGGAAACAAAGAGAATGTGTGTGTGTGTGTGTGTGTGTGTGTGTGTGTGTGTGTGTGTGTGTGTGTGTGTGTGTGTGTGTGTGTGTGTGTGTGAGTGTGTGTGTGTGTGTGTGTGTGTGTGTGTGTGTGTGTGTGTGTGTGTGTGCATGTGTGCACATATGCATGTGTGTGTCTGTGTGTGTGTGTGTGTGTGTGTGAGACAGAGAGAGAGAGAGGGCCTATGTACTACAGTATATGCATGTGTGTGTGTGTGTGTGTGCATGTGCATTTGTGTCTGTGTGAGGTGTGTGTGTGTGTGTGTGTGTGTGTGTGTGTGTGTGTGTGTGTGTGTGTGTGTGTGTGTGTGAAGAAAGAAAGAGCTCAATCTCTCTCCTGACCTGGCTGGATTGCAGTGTCTATAATACAGCAGGCTATTCAATTAAATGCATCTCTCTCTCTCACTCCTTCTCTTTCTTCTCCTCTCTCTCTGTCTCTCTTTCCCTTTCTTCTCTCTCTCTCTCTCTCTCTCTCTGTCTCTCTCTCTCTCTCTCTCTCTCTCTCTCTCTCTCTCTCTCTCTCTCTCTCTCTCTCTCTCTCTCTCTCTCTCTCTCTCTCTCTCTCTCTCTCTCTCTCCCCTCTCCACTGAAAGGCCTCCTTTATACAGTATGTCCCAGTGTAAGAGATCTGTTGGGTCTATCGACCTGCTAAAGGAGGCCCCATCTCCAGCATGTCCATTTGCGCTCATTTGATCTGTCCCCTCAGTGGCCCTCACATATAAGGCTGCTTTCAGCCACCGCGCTTTCTTCTCTTTCGTCTACTCCAGAAAACCTCCATCCTCCTGTTGCAGCAGCAACTCCTGAACAATACAGACCTTGCTTCTCATGCTCTCCGCAGTGGCATCCACGCTCCTTGACCTTGCCCTAGTGTGGGGACTGTAAATCAAGGAACACCTTCTCGCCGGCTTTGTGTTGCTCCGATGCCAAGCGCATCGGTCAAAGGGGCTGTCATATTGCAGAGTCATGCGGCCGAGGCTAAATCAGTCGGCATCAAAAGGCCCACTGAAGTTCAAGGGGAGTTCACATCAAGACATTCCCACAGACGGGCCAGGAATCGATCGCTGCTGGAGACCGGCGGAGGCTCAAGAGAGCCAACATCTCTCCATTACTGTAATGTGTGATCTTGGAGCCCCGCGGTTCTCTGGCCAAAAGGCCCCAGCATAAAACTTCCCCAGCGCTGTGACTTGGCGAAAATCAGAGCAGCAGGCCGAATCTTTACCGGCAGGCCTCGTGGCGTGAGACGACCATTCGGAGCCACAGTCTGAATCTAGCACCCTGGCGGCACTCAATATCTGACCGCCTGTTAGCGGAGGAGCGCTAAATCCTTCCCCAGCTTTGCCTATCACTTGAGAAAATGGTGCTTAAGATCACACTGAGGGTTTGACGTCCATCAACCATCAGACTGCATTGCTTGGTCAACTTGACTTGCTTTAACCAGATCTCAATGGGCCCCATTGGATATGACTCAGAATGAGGGAATGACTGAGAACATTCAGGGACTGAATCCCTTGTGGTTAGACAGTGGCTAACGTGTCTTGTCACAGAGTAAGATTAATTCGTCCACACTGGACAGTTGTTAACATTTGTTGGGGCACTCCAGTGCCATAGCAACCCCATTCGCGCAAACAGGAGAGATGTCAGCTCCGTGGGTGCTTCTGTGAGATGGAATTTCATAAGGTCATTTCAGCCAATCTATCAAACTCACCACATCACCTTCACAAACATTACATCACCTCAATCAGTAAAATCCTACAAAGTCTCCTCTTCATCCTCCTCCTCCTCCTCCTCCTTCTCCTCCTCCTCCTCCTCATCATCATCACAATCAATCATCAGCATCACCATGGAAACATTAGTTATCCATCACTCAGCATGTGTCTCAAGTGAGAGAATCTGGGTTTCACTCTGAACATTTCCCGGCAAAAGGGGAAATGGCTTTCACAGCAGAAACAAATTCAAACAACAAACCCTGCCAACAACTGGTAGAAATGAGGCGTATAACAAGTGCTTAACACCTGCGATCTGATTTAGAAGCACTACTTCATTGGGCTTCATTATTGGAGACTTGGCCAACAGTCTAAACTTCAGACTGCCTAAGCTTTAGACTCTAAAGGCTCGGTTAGGCGCACTCTACCGTAATTTCCGGACTATTAGCTGCGGCTTATACATTGATTTCGCAAAATGTCTTCAGCTATGAGGTTAAAACAAGGGGACAGTTAATATGGTGTTGATATGGTTTTGTGTCTTTTAACTTGCATAAAACTCTGTCCTGCGGCTTATACACAATGCGGCTTACAGTATATGCGGGAAATTACTGTAAAGGCTCGGTTAGGCGTACTCTATTGACACCTCACTAAACGCCCAGCTCCACAACCAGGCAGGGCAGGCAGGGCAGGCAGGGGATGTGAGGGGCAGACTGCCCAGATATTCATAAGAGTAACAATGTTTAAGGTCACATTATACGCCTTTATACTGTAGTATAAAATATAAATGTAGCTGTCCCCTTTTTTAGAGTAACACAGAGGTCATCACTGTCATGGTATGGGGCTGAGGCTTCATGTATGTACTGTATACCAAGGAGATCATGAAAGTCTGGCTTCATTATTAGCAATGGGAGAGATCAGTCTGTCAGAGGGACAGCTATGGTAAAGTTACATTGTATGAAGCCACAGCTAGGTTGACACTAACAGAGAAAAACGGCAAGATGTTGCCTTCAGTCTGGGATCTTTCCTTTACAACAACATTCTTTTAAACCTTTAGGAAACACACACACTCAAACAATCAAACACACACACACACACACACACACAGACAAACACACACACACACACACACACACACACACACACACAGTAATGTATGCGGACATACATACACACACACACACACACACACACACACACACACACACACACACACACACACACACACACACACACATACACACAGTAATGTATGCGCATACACACACACACACACACACACACACACACACATTCAGACACAAACAGCGGTAAAGCCAGAGTGCTGGACACACTTCCGCCACAGCTCAGCAAACAATGCCTCTGCTGGGCAGCCCTCCCCTCCACTCATTCCCTGCCAGGAGCTCCCAACACAAAAACAAGCCCCCCCCCCCCCCCCCCCCCCTCCCGACACACACACACACACACACACACCACCTCTGCACCCCGCTCTGTCAGAAACAGAACCGGGTGTGTGAGGTGCGCACCGACTCCCTCCGGCCCCACAATAACACCCCTGTCCCGCCGCACAGGTATGCTCAGCTGAGAGAAGCTGCCAAACTAGAAACAAGCTTGCTCCTCCGATACTGAGCGACTGACGACAAACACAGATTACACGAGATAGTGAGATAGTGAATGAGAAGAATGAGAGAGAGAGAGAGAAAGAGCGTTTACCTTTCAGAGATGTGATCTCCTGCTGTATGGACCTGCACTCCATGACTATGGCTGTGCAGTGCTGTGCTGTGCCGTGCTGTGCTGTGCTGTGCTGTGCTGTGCTTTGCTGTGCTGTGCTGTGCTGTGCTGTTCTGAGATGAGCTCTCTCTTAAGGACTCTGCTGATGACAGCCTCTGCGTGTGTGTGTGTGTGCCTCTCCCTCTTACAGTAGCACTGATGAGTGAGCCACATGCAGGTGGATGCAGCACTCTCTCTCTATAACTCCCTCTCTCAATAACTCCCTCTCTCTCTCTCTAACTCTCTCTAACTCCCTCTCTCTCTAACTCCCTCTCTCTCTATAACTCCCTCTCTCTCTCTCTAACTCTAACTCCCTCTCTCTCTCTCTCTCTCTCTCTCTCTCTAACTCTCTCTCTCTAACTCTCTCTCTCTCTCTCTCTAACTCTCTCTCTCTCTCTGCCCCTCCCGTCCTTACTGTGCGTGTCCCTCTGATTGCCTACTTTTCCAACTGTAATCTTTTCTCCTCTAAAGCACAGTGTGTTGCTCCTCATCAGTCGGCTAACACTGTCTGATTATCCCTCTTGCCTCTCACTCATATACTCAAGTCACACACGCTCACACACTTTCTCACACACACACATACACACAGTCATGCACACACACACACACACACACACACACACACACACACACACACACACACACACACACACACACACACACACACACACATAAACGCTCCCTTACTGTGCAGGAATCTCTCTGTAGAAAACTCCTCCCCAGCCTGTACCTCCCTCTTCCTCCTCCACCCAAACAAGACCCGGCTCTTTCACAAAGGGGATGGAGCCTCGGCCAATCCCAGCAGGGCACCGGCCCCCGCGACTCTTCCTTCCCCCCGTCCAATCAGCACGCGCGGCTCCACCAAAACATTCGTCAGGAGGACCACGCAAATGCCTTGACAGCGGCACTGTAACCAGATTCGCTGGCAGGATGCTAGGAATGCCAAGAGGTAAATGAAGCAGCGGAATAAGAAAAGGGGGAGATTAAGGACAGAAGGCAAGAGAAAAGAGGGGATAGAGGGATAGAGGGCAAAAGGACGCAGGCAGGAGAGCACTTGCCCTGGGGGGGGATCTGGGACCAATGGGATCTCCATCACTGTCAGAGTAAATAATAAGAGAGCAAGTTGAGTAAACTCTAAAACACATAATGAGTCACATGAAAACGTATCCAATACAAGCAGTCTATCAAACATGGTCTATTTTATTGAAAACAAATCCGTGAAAATCTAGTTTCAATTCCGCATGTATAAATCTCTGGTCTACTGAGCTACTGGAGCAGAAGATCAAAGATCATCGAAGGCATTTCTGAGTCTGGGGAGAGTGGGAGCGCATCCCTGCAGCTGAAAAGTCCCCGTTGGGCTGTACTGAAGACACACACACTTACACACACACTTACACACACACACACACACACACAGACACAGACACACACACACACACACACACACACACACACACACACACACACACACACACACACACACACACACACACACATGCTCCCGCCTCTGTCTTCCTCCACACATTGAAGACACAGGACATGTGCATTCTCTGCATAGTTCACATGAACCTAGCATAAATAAGCGGCCGGGGTTGCTTTGATAGTTCACCATCTCAATTAGTCAGCGGGACATTTTCCCAGAGTGTCATCACAGTGTCATCAGCATACCAGGCTTTAATGAGAAATAAAACATGACAAAACACTTGAAGACTAAGAGCTGAGGCCACCTTTCAAGCATATCTAACAAAACAGCAACTTTGTTGATAGAGCAAAAGTCTTTGACAGAGTTTGGATTTGCAATGAGGAAGGAGGCTGATGACTGATGAAATCTGATGGCAGAGAGCAAGAATGGAGAAACAACATGTTAAGACCTCAATCATTGAAGAGAAGAGTACTCCAACAGGCTGCTCTGGGCCACCCTTGTCTGAGTTTTGCACTGTCACAAATGTCACAGGAAGTACTCCTCTTTTTGCGTAACAAGCCAAAGTGTGAGGAAACGACTGGACACTGGAGTTATCTGGGGACGAAATAAAAAGTCTGGCAACACATTCATTCTCCAAAAAAACGAACGCAGCCGACTGGCGAAAGCCGGCTAGAAAAGCTGACCTCTGGGTGGAACCACGGCCTGCGCCGCCGTCTGCTTCCTGATTTGAAACACCTCACAATGGCCTGGCATTCCTGCACACCTGAGGGTAGCCAACGGAAAACAAGCGCTAACCCAAAAGCCCCTACAGCTGGGTCTGTTTGCCTTGGCTCACCCCCCCGCTCAGCGCTTTCATTCAGACTCGTGTCTGTGTCGCACACTCCTCCCACTTCACCTCTGTCTCAGAACCAAGGGCTGTGTTCAGGAAAGCGAGCGAACACACAAGGACACAACACGCACACACACACACACACACACACACACACACACACACACACACACACACACACACACACACACACACACACACACACACACACACACACACATACACACAGACACACACACACACACACACACACAGACGTGACATTTTCACCTCTAACAACTGTGCTAAAGGACATTGTGTACAGTCAGAAAATGAAAATGCTGCCAATGACCCGGGCTGAAGAGAGACGAGAAGAAATTAGATATCGAAATGTTTGTTGTCCAACTCATTTAACCTCCATGTTGCAGCTAAGGGATTCCATGTTGCAGCTTTAATGAATTTGGACCTTGGCCACGTGCATCTCTGCAGATCTATTTGATGTTAAGAATGCAAGTGAGCTACAGTTAATCTATTTTATGTAGCTGGTGATTGAGCTCAATAGCATGAGAGACAATTTTAAAAAGAATCATTTTAAAACTACTACAAGAAAATAAAAACATAAATACACTTTAAATCTTCATTAGAGTACAAATATATTAACATGAACTTGTTGTACAGTATGTGCCTCAGCATTTAGTTCCATTACATTTGGACTGTTTTACACGAGGGCTTAATCACTGCTTAAGGCAAGACAATACTTCAAAGGAAATCCAGTTAACTGTGGCAATGGATTCTCGAGTCGGCAAAGCGATTAGATTCCTAACGGCTTCGGCTTATTCTCATCTAAGCTTCAATAACCACAGATGAATCAGCGCGTGAATGCAGTCGAGTAATGCTGTACACATAGCAATACAGATGTACAGATGAACAGCTGTTGGACAGCTAATCCAACGTGAGTGTGTGTTTCACTATGTTTTTAAGAATATCGGTACAGGATAATAAAGTCAGTGAGCTCACATTTACAGTAAACTGGTAAAGTAGCCCTCGATTAGCTAACCCTGATTGACCTGACATGGACCTGCTGAACTGCCAGGCCTCCTCTCTAACTGAGGAGGATGACTCAGGCTGCTGTCAGCTAATGGCTGGTTATAAATGGCAAAGACGTGTAGGATGTTTATTTTCCTTTATTTTCCTCTGTCCGTCACTCCATGCACTCCTTTTTGTGTGTGCGCGTGTGTGTGTGTGTGTGTGTGTGTGTGTGTGTGTGTGTGTGTGTGTGTGCGTGCGTGCGTGCGTGCATGCGTGCGTGCGTGCGTGCGTGTGTGTGTGTGTTCCTCCAAATCGTAAAACTGTCCGCTGTTTGTCATGCAAGTCCCCTTTTCAGGCCAGAGGCTCACTGTTCCAAGATAAACAAAACAATCCCTTCTGGAATAGAGCCAACGTCCTCCTTGTACATTTGTGCATTATTGTCTACATACAATTACAGTGACAGCCTCTCTATATCAAAACAAGAATTTACACACATTTCAAGCCAGCCGAAATTCACATCACTAGACATTCTTTCCACTGGGCGGGTCACTGGAGAAGACAGAGGAATAGCTTCCTGCTATTCAGACGTTTATGTCTCTGACGCAACTCGGACGTGGTGGGACTGACCTATAGTGGCACTGCGCTCACCAGGGCTATAGTGTCAGGATTGAGCTGTTGTTCAACAGCTGTGTGCCTGTGTGAGGTTTTACAAGGCGCTCCGCTCCGCTCCACATCGAGGTGGAAGTGTCTGTCGGAGTGGGAGTTTACGAGCCCCCTATCTAACACAAAAGTCAACGCCGCGCTGCATTAACACCTGCTCGTGGAATCCTCCACATCAGCTCTCTCGGCCGGCACGCTGGAATGGGTTTGGCTGGGCTGGGCTGGGCTGGGCTGGGCTGGACTGGGCTGGACAGAGCAGGGACTTAAGCTAGCCCACATAGGCTCTGGGTCCTTCTGTTTCTCATCCTCTCTTTTCCGTCTCCTTTGCAACAGTCTTTAGTGAGGCTTAGAGCTTTTCCCCTGGAGAGCCGAACAGAATGACACATTTTTACGCAGTGAAAAGATCTTGATTTACTACGGGAAAACATCTCTTGATAACTCTTGCCCTATTAAAAACACATTTCCGTTTTCATAAAAAAAACAAAGACCGTCTCGGTTTGTAGCCAGTGGTCAGGAGAGAGACGGAAACCGCTCTGCTGTTGACCCACACAGCAGTAGGCCCTCACTAGCTCACCCAGGCCTGGGGCCCCTGGAGCTCCACTCTCCCTCTCTCTCTCCCCCCAGCCTGAGGGCAGAGGCCCGGGCCTCGGGCCAGCACCACCGCCGCCCAATAGCCCCACTGTGGAAGTCCGGACAAACATTCCATCTCCCTGAGGTCACCGGGCCCCATAAATCTCTGCAAAATGTGCCAGCTTAGAGTGGACGGGCAGGGGTAGGGACAGGGATGAGGGTGGAGGTGATGGTGGTGGTGATGGTGGAGAGGAGACACATCCGCCCAGCTCCCAGTGCTGCTGAGGCAGGGGTTTCACCACCAGTGGCATCCCATCCCTCCCTCCCTCCATCTCTCCATCCATCCCTCTCTCCATCCCTCCCTCCCTCCCTCTATAGCCACAGCTGATGAAGACTAAGTGCAGGTGTGGTGGCTGGTGCACCCGGGTGATCTGTATTCCAGATAGAGAGAGAGAGAGAGAGAGAGAGAGAGAGAGAGAGAAAGAGAGAGAGAGGAATCAGCTGCAGCAGAGCACACACAGTTAGCCTCCCGATAAGACCTTGACTTGGGTCTCAGATCTGAGAAACACTAACGTAGACGTTCCTCCACTAACATGGAAGCGATTTCATTCTTGATGGCTGGAGTTGAGGGAAGAGAAAGAAAAGGAGGTTTCATGGATGTTTTGGTGTACTGTACGTCGTTCATTCACACAGTCAAGCCTGTAATTAGCCGACTGCATAGTGCTCATGTTTATACTCCTCCACCACGGCCGCCGGTGGCATGTGTGTGTGTGTGTGTGTGTGTGTGTGTGTGTGTGTGTGTGTGTGTGCTTGGGTGTGCAAATAAAGCACTGTAGAAATAGAGCTGCTGTTGTGTGGAAGCCAAGGACCTCACACATAGTCAGCAGAGGAGTGAGTTTCACCCACCAACAGTGTGTGTGTGTGTGTGTGTGTGTGTGTGTGCGTGTGTGCGTGTGTGTGTGTGTGTGTGTGTGTGTGTGTGTGTGTGTGTGTGTGTGTGTGTGTGTGTGTGTGTGTGTGTGTGTGTGTGTGTGTGTGTGTGTGCGCGTGCGTGCGTGCGTGCGTGAGTGCTCGTGCTTTAAGTGGGCTGGGCTGGTTTGGCACACAATTAGTTTTAATCAAAACACATATTTTCCTGCTACTGTTCAATCTCAAAAAAATACCACACTTTGACCACACAGGATACAAGCATGTTTACATTTCCTTTTCTATTGAGATTGGCCGAAGATAGAGCATGTTTTGATAGAAATTCACCTTATCACCTAGTAGCTATTGTCTGAACTCAAATGCACCTTTCTAATCACATATCCTTTACATTTTGTTGTCATTTACTGAGAGGCATTACAGAGCTGACAGTCCATTTTAATAACTCATTAAAAGTATTCACAGAACACAGTCAAATTCCCCAACGATACCGCAGAAAAGGACTACTTCATCCCCATCATAACACCCTCAGACCATCCGTTGAATTATTCAGCAACTCCTTACCCACATTACATTACAAACACACACACACACACACACACACACACACACCACACATAAAACAACAAACACAACAATTCAGCACACAAAACAAAACCCTCCTCAGAATATCTGAAAATACCACAGAACCCTGTGACTTAACGTCGTGCTATTAATGCCACGTGCCTCCTTGGGTCGCCCAGTGTCACGGTCACTCCGTGGCTAAAGAGTCCTGCCGGCCTCACTGCTCCTAAATGGGGGGGGGGGGGGGGGGGGGGGTGCGGGGGTAGATGCTCACTGCTCCTAAATGGGGGGGGGGGGTGTGCGGGGGTAGATGCTCACTGCTCCTAAATGGGGGGGGGGGGGTGTGCGGGGGTAGATGCTCACTGCTCCTAAATGGGGGGGGGGGGTGTGCGGGGGTAGATGCTCACTGCTCCTAAATGGGGGGGGGGGGTGTGCGGGGGTAGATGCTCCGCCCTCAGCGGTGCTGTTTCCCATGTTGACAGGGCAGGACCTTGCAGCTGCTCCGCAACAGCACAGGGACTGCAGGCAGTGCACTCTGACCCGGAGGGTAGCGCGTCTGGCAGGGCCATCACGCTCATCCTGTTTCAGGAATGCTGGGAATCATGGGGGATGTGTGTGTGTGTGTGTGTGTGTGTGTGTGAGAGAGAGAGAGAAAGAGAGAGTGTGTGTGTATGTGTGTGTGTGTGTGTGTGTGTGTGTGTCACTGTTACACACAACTCCCAAAGCCCACGCATTAGTGGAGGAGAACTATAATGTTGTCTCTCTGGACAGGGTTAAGGGCGGGTGATGGGAGTTTCCCTGGTCCGACAGCACCAACACAGATAAGGACCTTTAATTACATCTCAGTGAAAGAAACAGGGGGAGACGGACACTGCCATGGCACCTTCTTATCTCACTTCATCCAGAAAACAGGCAATAAGTCAAATCCAAACACCACATGACTGAGCATGCAGTTGGAAAAGCCTGCACGAGCACTGGGCCCCTGCTGGACTTGTGTTGCTGCTGTACAGATGAGAATCCACTAGGGGCTGTGCTAACACTACTCAACGGAGTTCCTTCAGCAGAACAGAAAAATCAAAACAAATTCAAGCATGTCTATAGAAAACACTGCTCTTTAAGCAGCCTGCTTCAGCGTTTAGACCAGCTAGTGTAAGAGCATATTTGGTACATTCAAACAGTTGGAGATAAAAATGTATCGGAAATTACTGATTTATCATGCACAGCTGAACAACTTGGGAGAGTTGACCAAACATGAGAACTTGGATTTAATGAAACACATTAATAATACACTAGATGTTGGCCATATGCATTATTAACCACATTTTTATAATGAAGAGGCGCTGATGAAGCATGTTATACATTTTGGAAAAAAGAGAGGGCCAGAGAAAGAGAGAGAGAGTGAGAGAGAGAGAGAGAACAACAGGGGGGGTATATCTGAATGCCATTGGGGAGGTGCAAACAAGATGCTAACACACAAAGCTGGAAATGCACCAAGTGAGCTTCCCCAGACACCAGAGCTCTGTAGTGCATCTCCCCGGCACGGCCAGACAGCACTGTAGCGATGTAGGGCAAGCAGCCGCCCCCTCCCAAACATCCAACATGGCACAGCTCTCAGACGCCTCCTCAGCCTGGCCTGCTCAGGCTGATCACCTTACATGTGTTCGATTATCCAAACAGAACACCTCAGTACAGTCTCTGTTGAGCAAAAGCAATACAAAGAAGGTAATACTAGGACCCAATATTGAATACTAACCCACTTCTCTCTCTCTCTCTCTCGCTCTCTCTCTCTCTCTCTCTCTCTCTCTCTCAGATTCAGATTCAGATTCAGATTCAAAGTGCTTTATTGGCATAACAAGGGGTACTCATATTGCCAAAGCTGTCAGTCTCTTTCTCTCTCTCTCTCTCTCCCTCTCTTTCTATCTCCCTGCATTTATACACATTTCTTGCTTCCTCTCTATTCTACTGTCTTTGCTCTCTGCTCCCTCTCCCTCTCTTGTCGTCACCCTTGCTCTCTCACTCTCCATCACCCTTCCTCCTCTCTCCTTGTTCTCCCTCTCTCTCCTCTTCCTCCCCTCTTCCTCCCTCTCCCCATCATGCTGCAGTGCATTTTTGTCCTACAGTATCTCTGCAGTGTCACACTAAACCAGGGAGTCAGGCGGCAGGCGCCAGCCAGCACTGCTAGAGGAGCAGCTACGTCAGACCAACACCCGGCCCAGAGATCTTCCACACTGTCTTAGCTACGTCAGACCAACACCCGGCCCAGAGATCTTCCACACTGTATTAGCTACGTCAGACCAACACCCGGCCCAGAGATCTTCCACACTGTATTAGCTACGTCAGACCAACACCCGGCCCAGAGATCTTCCACACTGTATTAGCTACGTCAGACCAACACCCGGCCCAGAGATCTTCCACACTGTATTAGCTACGTCAGACCAACACCCGGCCCAGAGATCTTCCACACTGTATTAGCTACCTCAGACCAACACCCGGCCCAGAGATCTTCCACACTGTATTAGCTACGTCAGACACCCAACACTTAGCCCAGACATCTTCCTCATTGTCTTAACTACATCAGGAGCCCAACACTAACCCCAAACATCTTCGGCACTGTCTTAGCTACAGTACATCAGACGAATACCCAACCCAGAGATCTTCCCCGCTGTCTTAGTGACATCAGGCACCCAACACCCAGGCCCAAGATCTTACTAATTGTCTTAGCTACATCAGATGAACACCACCAGACCCAGAGATGTTCCTCATTGTCTTAGCTACATCAGATGAACACCCCCAGACCCAGAGATGTTCCTCATTGTCTTAGCTACATCAGAAGAAAACCACCAGACCCAGAGATGTTCCTCATTGTCTTAGCTACATCAGATGAACACCACCAGACCCAGAGATGTTCCTCATTGTCTTAGCTACTGTACATCAGACATCCAACACCCAGGCTAGAGACCTGCCCCATTGTCTTAGTTACATCAGTCCGATGCATCCACTACCTCTGCTTCTGCATTAGCTGCCGCCCGCCACCCTGCTCTTTCCATGAAGCCAAGAGCTGACAGCAGTCTGTTAAACACACAGACACCCTGCCATACCTCCACACTCTCTCACAGACACGACAGACACCCTGCCATACCTCCACACTCTCTCACAGACATGAAACCATCCTATACCTCCACACTCTCTCACAGACATGACACACTGCCATACCTCCACACTCTCTCACAGACATGACACCATCCTATACCTCCACACTCTCTCACAGACATGACACACTGCCATACCTCCGCACTCTCTCACAGACATGACACCCTGCCATACCTCCACACTCTCTCACAGACATGACACCCTGCCATACCTCCACACTCTCTCACAGTCATGAGAGGGACCTGTTGAGTTGTTGTGTCCTCACACTAACACTACAGCGGTCCACTGACTCATGGAACATTACCAGGGAAGAGTTTTGGGATACTGACATCATTCTCATCATCATACCCAACACCAAAGGGTAAACATTTGAGGTATTTTACCTTGGGCCTTGGAACACTTTACATAAATAAAGCCACTAGAAGGAGATCCTGTAGTTTATCCAGTATACTCACTCCACTACCATACAATACTACCATTATTGCCATTTTACTACACTATACTACTATACTACTATACTATGATATGCTATGCTATACTATACTATACTAAACTATACTATTCTATACCATACTAAACTATACTATACTATACTATGCTGTATACAGTATTTAACTGTAGACTTTAGTTGAGTTGTATTTGTTGGCTATTCTTTTGTTAAACTGGAAGTGCAAGAATGAGCAAGAAGCAATGGCCCAGATTAGTTCAACTTAGAAATATGAGCACTAACAGAATGTACCACCATTGCCCTGGAATCTGACATCTGTAAAACACCTGCCAAGGAGATAACATTTGAAAATAAAGTGCCCTTCATTGAAGGACCTATGAATGTGTGAAAGGGAAATCAGTATCACCCATGTGATCTCGTATTGAGAAAGCCCCAGAGAGAGAGAGAGCGTGACATTGCTGAAATTCCTCCCTTTCATTCAAGTCAAGGTGGTTTGGTTACCTCTGCCACTGTTACACGGCAAAAGGCTTTAGCTGACGGCTACGGAACTCGTAAGTCTGCACACACCCTCCCTCTCTCTAGGTAACAAAGCAAACCACAGCGCCACGGAAGAAACGCTCGTAAGAGCAAGTGGCCTTGAAGCCACACATTCTTGTCGATACTACACCACCATATACTACAACTGGAGGGAGGCCAAAATAGACTAGTGTAGGTTAAACAGGCCAAAGGACTTAAGGTTTAACACACACACAAACACACATACACGCACACACACACGCACAAACACACACACACACAAACACGCACACGCACAAACACACACACACACACACACACACACACACACACACACACATAAGCCTTTCTCAGCGTTGAGCTTGTCCTCTGCTCTGTTCTCTACACAGTCTGAGACATTGTAGTTTTGTTATCTTGTGTACTCTTGGCTTTAACACTGCTGCAAATTCGCTGGTTGACCGGTTGCAAATAAAAGAAACCTGCATCTACGTCCTGCATACATACACACACACACACACACACACACACACACACACACACGCACACACCTCTGCTAAGACAAAAGGATACCAAGTATGAGTGCATACAGTATAGTCACATTTTCGCTTTGACATTTTTCCTCGCGATAGGGGAGCCTGTCTGGCCTCATGCCAGCCGAGAAAACACCCCGAAGAAATAACAAGATTTAATCAGCTCTCCCTTTCCACTGATTACAAGAGAGCTCAGGACTGTTTCTTTTCCGACCCCAGGGGCCGCGACCGCTCCTGCCCGTACTCTCCGACTCTTTACTGTAATGCTACCGAAACCTCCTGCCCAAAACACGGCAGCGAGAGAGCAGGAAGCCCAAAATTAGCGGTACGTTCAGAACGGTGGGCTAAAGCAACAAACAGCCAGTTTTCCAGCGAGTCAGCATTGATCCCTAGGGGTGAGGGTAGTGGGGTGTGGGGAGTACAACACCAGTCACAGCCAGGACATGGCTCACTGGATACTCTATCTGACAGCTACTTTATTTATCGGAGGGATATCTGATAATAGTGCGCAAAGGAGCCACTACCGCTGGCTAGTTAAGCGTGCAGCACCGACAAGGCTTGACTTACTGTCACTCATTAGCCAAGTGGGAGTCCGTGGCTAAACTGGTGGGCATGCTGCTATCTCATGCTCAGGGGACTAGGTTGGGTAGAGCAGAAATTCCTGAATAACAGGCATAGCCACAGATCAGGGGGAATGTTTCTGTATAGTCTGAAACCAGACAGTATTGTTGTGCGTCTTTTACCTTAAGGGCTGTGTAAGGAGGGCGGGGGGGGGGGGGGGGGGGTGGAGATGCTTGGCTAACAGACCTGTGTGTGTGTATGTGTGTGTGTATGCATGAGTATGTGTGTGTGTGTGTGTGTGTGTGTGTGTGTATGCGTGAGTATGTGTGTGTGTGTGTGTGTGTGTGTGTGTGTGTGTGTATGTGCATGAGTATGTGTGTGTGTGTTTGTGTGTGTGTGTGTGCGCATGCGTAAGTGTGTGCGTCTGTGTGTGTGCGTGACTATGTGTGTGTACGTGTGAGTGTGCAGCATGCGTGAATGTGTGTGTGTGTGTGTGTGTGTGTGTGTGTGTGTGTGTGTGTGTGCATGCGTGCGTGCTCTCCATCCTGCAGCAGCTGTGTTGGGTGACCTGCCGTGACATTCCTGTCCCACGTGGTGACTCAGTCATGCCCAGGCTCCAGTTGCCTGTGTTGGCGTGCCTCTCTGCTGCAGTCACATCCACACGTCAGGTCTGGCCCCAGCACAGGCAGCAGGTCTCCTCTCATTCAGGCACTCACTCATTCATTCATTCATTCATTCTTTCTTTCTCTCTCTCTTTCTTTCTTTCTCTCCTTTTTTCAGTCATTCATTCATTTGTTTGTTCTTTTATTATTAGTTGAACTTCATTATCTGTCTTATCCAGAAAGTCCCCTCTTTCTCTTTCTCTCTCTCTCTCTCTCTCTTTCTCTCTCTCTCTCTCTGTACAATCTCTTCCTGGAACTCCCCTCATATCAACCCCAATCCCTCATTACTCATTATTCAAATCATCAACAGTATTTATGTCACTTCGCTCTCAGCCGCCACACCATTTTCCAGCTGGTTTCCAGGACCCGGTCATAATAATAGCCCCAAAAATATCACCCGGCTCTTTTTCACAGCAACACTGTTTTACAGAACAGAAACGAGCGGGGCGGCCCAACGTTGCGAGCGCTTGACGAGCGGAAACATACTTTCCATGAGCTACTGGCGGCACACTCCGCTTGGTGCTGGACAGGGTTCAATGTGCATAAAAATAAATGTAAAAAAAAATGTCCTAATCAAGTGAGGCTTGTTCGTCTATGACAGAGTCCTCTTTCTTCAGCAGATGGACATTCTGCTATCCGCTAAACCAAATTAGGTGGGGAGATAATTTCGCGCCTCTGACACTACGGCATTTTTTACTGTAAAAAGGCAGCCACTTTTCTGAGAACTCTGCACTCTCTCTCTCTCACACACACACACACACACACACACACACACACACAAGCAACATCCAGTAAAGGCAAGTTTCAGTAAGAGTGTCTCACAAGGGGCCATCAGGCATCCCCTTAATAGGGAGGGCACTTTGTGTTCCTCTTGTCTGTGATCAGTGCGTACACAGCGCTGAGGAGCAGCACAGATGCCTGTGTGTGGCTGTCATCTTCCCAAGAAGCAGACGTATTACAAATTTCCCAATTTAACAGATACTGTCACCCCATGGTCACACACATCTCATGAAACACACACACAGACACACACACACACACACACACACACACACACACACACACACACACACCTGATCAATCTCTCTCTCTCTCTCTCTCTCACACACACACACACACACACACAC
>NC_084999.1:9992041-10012041 GCF_963854185.1 Sardina pilchardus | reverse complement strand
AATATGGTCAAATAATATCGAATGACACAAATTAGTACGATTTTAGATTTCAAACATTGAAAAAAGTTTATCAAACTCATTAACCCATGAAACGCAACACAACAACTTCATGCACAGAACACACATAGAAGAGCACCTAACACACACACACACACACACACACACACGCGCACACACACACACACACACACACACACACACACACACACACACACACACACACACACACACACGAACACGAACACACACACACACACACACACACACACACACACACACACACACACACACACACACACACGCTGCAGTCAGACTGTGAGACAAAAGGCAGTGACAGTTCTCAGCAGCTGACAGAGCGAGCGCATAAACATTTACATATTTCGATAGCTCATTTACTGGCTTTGTTGCGTCACGCCACGCTAAAAATAAGCCGCTGTCACCATGAAGCGAGCACGTCTTAACAGTATAGAATCACAATGTGCTTACACACACACGCTGAAATAAAACATCACCTTCACGCAATATGCATGAGCATGAGTATGAGTGTGTGTGTGAGTGTGAGTGAGTGTATGTGTGAGTGGCCAAATACTGTATGTGTGCATGTATATCCAACAATGACAATGACTGTGGATAACGAGCAGGTACGTGCATGTGAGAGTGTCCACATATGTGCATGAAAGCAAATCAGTGTGTGTGGCTGTGTGTGGCTGTGCATCGCGTGTGGACATGTTACCACGTCAATGACAACCAAGTGTGTCTGTGTGTGTGCACCTCTTATTCTTCACCACTTGACAGGTGTGTGTGTGTGTGTGTGTGCAAATGTATGGGCCTTAACGTACGGCTTCAGTTACACACACCCCGCCAGGGGAGGGCTTTGTTGCGTTTATGCATGTGTGTGTGTGTGTGTGTGTGTGTGTGTGTGTGTGTGTGTTCAGGGGGCCCTTTGGATTGCGCCAACGTGCCAACGTGAAACGGGCATGCGTGTTAATGGCACCTGCCGCTGTAGTGAGTGACCCCTGGGTACACACCGGCGACACCAAGGCCCCCCCGTGAAATCAAATATGTCCGGCTCTGCTGGGTGATGAAGCGACAGCATACAAATGGTGTAAACGCAGCTGGTTAGGAGTGTTAGAACAGAGAGCCATCTCATGGGATCCCTCGGTGCCCCCCCCCCCCGCCCAGAGAAGGCCTTTGGGGGCGTCAGGGGCGTTGGCTGGGGTCACACATGTCCCCCGGCTGCCCTGTGAAGGCCACATTGCAACGTGAGGTGAACACAACCTCCAAATCCTCAGATCTCTGATGACTGACACTCATACCTGCAAATAACCTGCACACAGCATAATATGCACACAGGCTCAATAACATTAACATGCTCAACCTTAACACATAGGCAGCCAAACAGGTGCCACAACATTATTAACACAAACAACCTTAACGAATAAGCAGCCAAAAAAGGAAAACCATGAAAGTATTAATAACCATGACATTATTAATACAAACAACCTTAAATACAATGCAGCCAAAATGGCACCATCAGCCCAATTACCTCATAACGTGATTACTTCCATGACATAATAATTACTTCAATAATTATTTTAGAATAATGCAGAACACGCAGGAGTGTGTGTGTGTGTGTGTGTGTGATTGTGTGTGTGTGTGTGTGTGTGACGTATGCATGTGCGTGTGCAGAAGAGCTCGGCGATAACTCACACACCTTCTTAAGCTGGCTGGGATTCCCAGGGGAGCACCGAGGCATATAAAAGCACAGAGAACTTCAAACGGATATCTCTTTTACTGGGGTGCGTTTGGGCCACGAGCGCTTCACATGAAAGACACTGCGCTTCTGTGTTCTCTCGGAAATCCTCTCTGGAACATAGCGGCCAATGCTGCATGTTTAAGCAGAATCTCAACTACGCAAGAAAAAAGCCAGGACCCAGTGCACATCTACATAGTGAAACACACACCGCACACGCACACACACACACACACACACACACACACACACACACACACATGTGCACGCAAACACAAACACACAAACACACAAACACTCACACACACACACACACACACACACATGCAAAGTGTTTCGGTGCATCTCTTACTCATGAAGAAATTACAGCTCAGGAGAAAATAAAAATGTTGGATGCAATATTTCATTGCTTTCATTAGTGGATGATCCTGCTCTCCTATGGGAATAGAGAGGATGAGGAGCGAAGCTGACAGTAAGCCCATAAGGAGCAGGCAATATTGCCTCCATATATTAGCTAAACTGCTGCTTGTATATTAATATTACTGCCGCATGAAACTTTTCCAACTGAAATGATTTTTTATCTTTTGCAAATTGAATGTAATGAGAGTCTCCCCCAACAACTCAAGATCAACACCAGTCTCAGTGTCGAGCTCAGTGGTCCGACGATAAAACAGTTTAAATCTCAAAAGTCTGTTGGCTTTTTAAATCCGTTTTTTTACAAGCTTGAGTGGCATCTTCTGTGTTTGTTTGTTTTCGTCTCAGTCACTGCTGACAAACAGCTTTTTTAACCAGACGCATTGCATCAGCTGACTTCAGCCATCCCCCACAGACCGTCTGCTTGAAAATAGGCCGTTACAATCCACAACAAACACAAGAGCGTTCGATCACAGTAAACCTTCAAGTGACTCAGCCACGTGCGTTCCTCAGACAGTAGCAAATATGAGGGGCTGGTTGAATGGATTGAAAACTTTTGCTTTTGCTTTTGAAAGATGCTTCTGCCCTTTTCTGGTCAGGTAATGTACTAATGCCCAGCCCAACATTTACCGTCCAGTTCAACGCCCCAAGAATCTGTCAAGTCCAGAGCATAACCATGGCAACTGCTGGCATGTGACACCTGAAGATTTTCCAAAACCAATCCAATTATTCGTGGCCTAAATTCAGATCCATTGAGAATTCAAATCCATCTGTTTCCACCATTATAAAGCTGTGCACTGATGTAGCCACGATATAAAATGGATATTAAACACCCTACCTGGTTACCGACAGGAGAACCGTGAGAATTGAACTGATGACTTCTCAAACTGATTTTTTTACGGACTGTAAACCACAATCACCATTCCAAGAACATGGAATCAGTCACGCTACAGGGACCACAGATCACAGTCCACCCAAGAGCAACAGCAAGCACATAACATAATGATGTACTTTTTTCCAATTGCTAAAACAGGTCTTAGCCTTTCAGTCTGTGACAGTTCTCCAAAGACGACCCTACTGACACCCAGTGGAAAAAGAAAGAATTGCTGTTTAAATGCGCAATGCCCATCCAGTGAACATACAGTCAGTAACAACAGAGAGGCTCTTGCTATCTGCACAAATGTTATATGTTATGAGTGTAAGCATTTGTCCAGACGCATGTACAGTAGACTAAAACTACACTAACCACACAATTTGCATGATCAACATCAGCAGGAAATGTAAAAGTGTTCTTCTAGGAGTTCTTCTAGTTCTATTTTCCCTGCAGGGAAACTAAGATAGTGTGCTAAGCTTAAGTTCAGATTGTCTTGTCTTGATGTCAAATGGATAGTTTCACCTACCTACAGGCTTGCCACTATCTCATCCTCAGTGAGGTGTGCGTGCGTGCGTGCGTGCCTGCGTGCGTGCGTGCGTGCGTGCGTGCGTGCGTGCGTGCGTGCGTGCGTGCGTGCGTGCGTGCGTGCGTGCGTGCGTGTGTATGTGTTTCCCAGCAGTTCCGTATCCCTAGCTCTACCTCTCCACTCCCTGCACTGTCCCATCTTAACCGTGCGGAAGGAAAAGGGCCGAGTGAGATCACTGACATCTCAGCATAAATAATTGACGGGCTGCGTTTAGCCTGCTTTTCAGGTGGTTACCGTAACAGTTTACTCCAGAGGCTTCTCCACAGCCAGACTGGCGCTACGCTTAATCACGTTTACGCTGACATAAGCTTTTATTGAGCGCTAAGAGTCTCTACAGTGAGAAAATAATCTACTGGCCACTGCTGGGGTCTAATGGCTGTGTGTGTGTGCCACAGAGGGAGTGGTGGTGTCATGAGGAGTTATTCAGTCTTATCTTTTGTGTGCATATTCAAATGACCTGGTAATAAGGTATGCCATTTGGCTAAAGAGATGTGTGGTTAGTGGGTGTGTGTGACTGTAACTAGCCAGATCCTCCCAAAGCTCGGTGTGTGTGTCTGCAAGCATGTGTGCATGTGTGCAGAATGCCATGAGGTAATCATGTGGATGTTTTCCACGGAGCCTCATTGTTTAATGTCCCATCACAACTGTGTATGTGTGTGTGTGTGTGCCATTTTTAAGAAGGTGATCGGTATTCAAATTCAACAACACTTTTGTTGACAACAACACATTTTGCTGTGTTCGTCCCATCTGCTGCCCATCTCCAGTTTTAAGGTGCACTCATCTTCATCTTCATCTTCATCTAATCCCCTTCCAGCAAGACGCTCTCAGAACACGGAACACAGAACACGGAACACAGAACAGAACACTGGGAACAGCCTCCATCTGCTACAGTAGCTGTCCTATTGCGTAACCATACCCAACTGACTTAAGGAGATACCAATGGCTTTTTAATGACTCAACAACACAGACACCAGCTATACATCTGTTTACAGTGCACCTCTATCTTCCACAGCATATGACTCATCAATCACACATTGGTTTGTAAGCACAGTGTGAAGCCTGGAGAATTGAGGGAGTTGACCAAAGACTAGTCGTAAATCATAAACTGTGAGCTATGTCTGGTGTCCTAAAGCATTGATTATGGGAGATACTGGAGGATTCCTGGAGGATCTGCCAAATGCCTGGAATTATAGAGGCCTTGACTTCCAATACACAACATGTGCACACCCACACTGGTCAACGATAACATGGGAGACCAAGTTAAGCACCCCACGTATAGTCAGCCACAACTCTTATCTTTTGCATGTTGCAATGTACTAACATGAAATATCGCCATGTGTTGGTTTGGACATGACCTGTGCTTGGGAGAGGTCAACGCTCATGACAAGCCCTGATGAAGCTCCCTTTAAATGTTCACCTTTGCACCTCCTGAGTACTGCAGAGGAGCAACTGGCCCCAGACAAACAAAGGCAGACTGTACATCTGCTCCTGATAACGGCCTTTCCATCAGGCCCTGTGTGTGAGCCTCAGGAAGAGCCTGCCGGTCAGCAGACACTCTCTGCAGTACACACAACACACAACCAACTGGAACGCATGATTGAAAACTGCACGTGTGTGTGTGTGCCTACTGCCTATAACTCCTGATTCTAGCAATTCCTTGGACGTGGAGCAAAAATGTGTTTCTTTTTTTTCTTTCAAGACCAGAAAAAAAACTGACAAGTAAGAATAAGCAACATAAACTAAGTGGACCTGCACTACTCAAAATATGTCACTACAGATAGATCATTTGCCTGAAACTGACGTATGGGCTGCTGTGCGTATTTTACTGCACTTTCTCCCTGGACCCTCCATACCTATGAGTAAGTGTGATTGAGCGGAGCTGAATGGCCACATGTCTGGACCATGGGGTGGCCTGCAGGCCTGCAGGACCATCAGTCAGCAGAAAACAACAGCGGTGGGTGCTGACACAGCCACACTGCTTCCTCCTTCTTTTGCTTTCTTTCTCTCTCTCTCTCTCTCTCTCTCTCTCTCTCTCTCTCTCACACACACACACACACACACAATGGGGTTTAAAAATAGTGCCCACATTTCACCTTCAAATAACCACTAGTACCGGTAACATGCAAAATAATAAGAGATATACATTTTGATTGACTGATGATATCAACAACAAATATGCCTCTATCTTTCTACAGTATACTGTGCCATAGTTTTACATTCTTCCTGACCAGTAGTGTAAATAACATACTTGTCGTTGCATACAGGGGTTTAGTGTATAAGTAAGTACAGTATATATACTTTTTTGATCCCAAGAAGGAAATTCGGTCTCTGCATTTATCCCAATTTGTGAATGAGTGAACACACACAGCACACAGTCAAGTGAAGCACACACTAACCCAGAGCAGTGAGCTGCCTGCCCAACAGCGGCACGCGGGGAGCAGTGAGAGGTTAGGTGCCTTGCTCAAGGGCACTTCAGCCGTGAGACTGTTGTACTCTAACAGCTTCAGTGTCTATATTTCAGAGATGCAGGCGTGGAGCAGCCCTGATGCTGTGAAAGACAGTGTTGGTGGATGCAGGCGTGGAGCAGCCCTGATGCTGTGAAAGACAGTGTTGGTGGATGCAGGCGTGGAGCAGCCCTGATGCTGTGAAAGTGTTGCTGGATGCCCATGTCCTCAGGGAGGTGAGATCACTGTACTCAGAGATGCTGAAATGCTCCATAATGTAATTCACTGTAATGATCTTGTGTGTGTGTGTGTGTGTGTGTGTGTGTGTGTGTGTGTGTGTGTGTGTGTGTGTGTGTGTGTGTGTGTGTGTGTGTGTGTGTGTGTGTGTGTGTGTGTGTCTATGCATGTGTGTGTGCCTTCTGTTGTGATGGATGCTCCAAGCAGGATCCTCTCTACATACAGGATCCTCTCTAATGATTCACGATGGCTCAGCCCTCACAGTATGTGTGTGTATACTGTATGTCTGAGAGTGTGTGTGTGTGTGTGTGTGTTTGCAAGCATGCATGCATGTGTGTGTGTGTTTATGTGTGTTTGCGTGCATGCATGTGTGCGTGCGTGCGTGCGTGCGTGCGTGTGTATCTGCCTGTCCCCCCAGGGCCTCACCTGCGATGCGTAAGACGGCCCTCTCGGCGGGGTCCAGGACCTCTGCGGAGGCGGACTTGGAGCGCTTGACCCTCTGGTGCTTGGGCAGGTTCCAGGGGAGGGTGTCCCCGGGGCAGGGGGGGCCGCTCTTCTCGCCGGAGCTCTCCTCGGGCAGCGCCCAGTCCCTCGGCTTCTCCTTCCGCCGCGCCATGTCCTGCACACACCAGGCCAGAGCGGAGGGTGCGTGAACATTCAGGTGTTACAGTACTGTAAGCTGCTGGGACCTTGAATTTCCCCTTGGGGATCGATAAAGTATCTATCTATCTATCTATCTATCTATCTATCTATCTATCTGTCTAGGTGTGGCGGCGGAGCAGCAGTAGCATCACCACCACCTGTCGATCCTTTCGCCCGGGTTTGATTCCTGAACCCACCATCTGTGCCGCTTTAGATAAAAGCTTAAATACATGTTGTTTTACTTTATTTTACATTACATGCATCTATCTTCTTACATCCATTAAGACACATGGGCACAAGTACACTACTAATGTCTGGGGTCACTTAGAAATTTACGTTCCACTCCATTATAGATATCAGTTGCCTTATTTTTTTCAATCAGGGCCACAGTTTTCAGATTACATTATGCGCTTACATAATTGTTAAAAGGGTTCTCCAATGTTTTCTCTGTTAGCCTTTTGAAATGATATCAGAACCTTTAGTAAACAAATGTGCCTTTGGAACATTGAATTGGTGGTTGCTGATAACGTGCATCTGTATACTTATTGTAGTAGATATTGCATTGAGGATTAGCCATTTCTTTCTACAACAGTCATTTACAACATTAATGATTAAAACAACGACATTTCTAAGTGACTCCAAACTTTTAAACGGTAGCACAAGTTGACACACCTCAAACCATACTGTATAGAGACCCACGCATATCATTAAAGAATAAAGGGGCGTATGGCGGAATCCTGCTGGACTCCTGTCTGCGAAGTCTATTCCAGCACGATTCCGCAAAGCACTTCAGGACCCTGGCCAGAGACCTGGCCAAACATGCTCTTCTGCTATTTGTCTATTAAGCTATTTGTCTTGATGCAAATTCCAGAAGGTGGACTAGTGAAATAATGATAATACAGTACAGAACAGCTGTGTCTTAAGATAAATAAACTGATAGTGTATGTGTATCCTCACTTGCCCATGTATTGACCACCACAATTACGGGTCCCTAAACCATCAGACTTTCTCTGTGTCTGACTCACAAATCCATTTGCAGTATGCACCGCTCAATGGTGTTTTTTGCCCCCAACGGCACCTTCCAGGCAGCACAGCCTAGAAGGCACTACCTTTACCCTATTCCTAACCCTAACCCCCTCAACCCTCATCCTACCCCTAAACTGAGGGAGTAGTGCCTTGAAGGCAGCGCTGGAAGGCACCATTGAGGGCAAATAATACCAAAGACCAGTATGCACCACCACTTCCGACTTCTTTCCGTAATCCACAACAAATGTGGCAAGTTGTTCAACCCTAAAGGGGGGATCCATTTCCCGTTGAATCAATTTCAGCTCTTAGTGCAAAGTCAGATGCTTTTGTCACAGGCTACTTTATGTATCTTCATGTATGTAATGCACTTAGTTCGATGCACAGGAACTGAGTGAGGCACTGGGACTCAGAGGGATTGCAGGAAAACTGGCAATCATCACATTTAAAACTGGTAAAACCAGACAGTGTCTGTCCCAGTGCTAGTCAACATAGTCAATAGGCCACAGTGGAAGGATAACATGCTACCTGCCAAAGGACTCCAGCTGTTTGTCCAAGCCAGTGTGATCATTAACCTCTCTGTCATGTCACTGACAGCAAGTCAAACATTAAAAAAAACATTTCCATATTACTGGTCTGTGACTGTGAGGTTAGGGGAGTGTTGACTAAATCAGATGGAAGAGTGACATATCAAACAATGACGGAATTCTTTGCTATCGCCATGACACATTCCACATCATCAAAAGTAGGATGGAATGATCAGACAACTTACCTGAACATGCAAACTCTCCCTACCGCTGTGAACATTCTATATGTTCAGATCAGAGGCAAAAAACAACAGTATCATTAAACACTGTAGTGTTTAATTAGACTTTAACCTGAACATGCAAACTCTCTCTACCACTGAGGTCATTCTTTATCTTCAGATCAGAGAGGAAAACAACTGGAACATTAGACACCTCCATTTTACTGCATTTTCATAGAGTAGCATTTTGATAAATAGGGGTGCTTGCAACATCTATTATTCAGTCATCTTCATATGATGTGTTGTCACGCCTATAGCCATAGCCAGACACAAATGTCCAATAAATATGCATGAGATACTGCAATGTGAACTTCTACATGCAGGTACTAAAATAAATAATAGAGGGAGAAATATAGCATGTGGAATAAGCTCATAATCTATGCGAGTTTTACAGCAGGTGCCCATGGGAGAGGGATATCATATGAAAATGATATCATATGAAAAAGACTGGTGTACTCACAACAGTGCACCAGTCTTGCACATACACAGTACTGAAAGGAGTTTCGCACAACAGTTTATCTCGCTATATGCAAATAGCATTGGTCAGCATTGGTGCAACAACAAGCTGCAGTATAAGACAGTGAACAGCAGTACATGGCACACAGTTTCATTGCACTGAAAGGCCTCAGGGCACACAGCCATGCCTTGCGAGGCTGAACTCCTGGTATGTCACAGAATTGGACCACACTGGAGATGCAAATGTTAGCTTTGCAGGTATCACAAAGCAGCCACAGTGCTTGCACGTGTAGCAAGCATTAAATATATCCACACAGCTGTGTAGCAGCTTCCTCCATACTAGGTTGACTCTCTCTCACTGCCCATGCAAGGTGTAGCATAGTGTACTGTATATAGCGTGGTGTAGTAGCCTATGCATAACATGATCTAGTATGCATAGCATGGTATAGTGTGTGTAGCATAGTGTAGTATGTATAGCATAGTGTAGTATGCATAACATGGCATATTATGTATAGTAAGGTGTAGTATGCATATCGAAACATAGTATGCATAGCATAGTGTAGTGTAGTGTGTATAACATGGTGTAGTATGTAATGCATATCAGATGTAAATGTAGAATAATGTAGAACTGTAGAATGTATGTAGGAACTGGTCACTGTAATAGCAACTGGTGACCAGTTTTTATTTGCATGATGATCTGTTGAGATCGAAACGTTGCCTTTAAAATTAAATAAAGCATTTTTTTGGAGCCCATAGCAGTGTGCAGACCATCCCCTTCTCTCTCTGACACGTTTTGTCTGGCACCTGTTACAAAATACTTTGGATGTGCGCACCCGTCTCTACAAATATTTATCATAAGGCCCCAGTTCTCTCACACCAGTCACAGTGCATTAAGCTGATGATACATTGCTGTGTTCCTGAGCGTTGTAATTATGAGTACCAGTATCTGGAGAATTTGAATCATCAGAAGGCAAATTAACGTGATCATCCAATGAGAACATATGGAACTAGTTACGTGGTTGCGCAGCAACATTGCTCAAAAAGTTACCCCACGGATGGATCATCACCTGCCCTGTATGTCAAATAGTCAAATCAATATGCCAGAGTGAAAGAGATAGGGCAGAATCAAATTCATCTCTAGCTATTAATAGCAGAATGTGTGCTCGTGGGTCATACCAGGGTCCAGTCACGGAGACCTGCCTCATCAACACTTTTCCCTCCCTTAAGCTGATGATACACAAGGCCCCTTTTAGAGCAATTTTAGACTACCGGTATGCTCCTGAAGGTGATGGGGCAGTGTGGGGCAACCTATTTGATCGATGTTGTTGGGCAACCATATCAAAACAAAAGTCCCATGTATTCTCATTGGATGATCATGACAAATTGCCAACTAATTATTAAAGTTCTCCAGAGAAAAGATGCTTGTCCAAGATGACGGGAAAGTGCCAGAACAACAATACTCTGGAATACTCTGCCCAGCAACATTACTTAGAAAGTTGCCTAGTATATCATCAGCATTTGTTTTCTGGAGGACTTAAGGCAAATGATCATGTCTTGTTTTCCTTCACTATAGAAGTAAACTAGAAGTGAAGCCTGGAGCCCCCCTAGATCCAACAGAGTGAATGATTGTCATGCCATTACATATGGGAGGACACTTCCATGAATATATTAAATCATCCAGAGTGGCCAATTGGCTTTTGAGTGTCTGGAGGCACTTTCAGACAATAAAGTAAAAGGCTACACCTTTATGCCTGTAAAATGATTTAACAGTCCAAACAGCACGTCTGACATGGCAACTGGCATCTTAGGGTGTTATTTCTATATCTAGAAGTCTTGGGGTCAATAGCAGCCCATTATTAAAGACACTATACTACGATTGCAGAAACAGTCTATAAATGTATAAATGCTGCATAAGCTTCATCCCTTCAGTAACAAAGTAGCATCGCTTAAGCTTGTCATGTAAAGCACAATCTGATGACTCAGGTCCCATCATGTGTGTATGAGGGTAATCCCACCTTGAAGGTTAGCAGCGCAAACTGCTTTAGCCTCTGCACCTGCTATCGAAGACAGCTGGCAAGCAGCTCTACCCTATGGAATACTGTGTAGGCTAAAAGGCTATACTGCAAAGGAATCCTGAGATAGCCAATACTCTGTGAATTGATCACTGTCTGACAGATCCGCATTCCATTCGGTTTCCATTCAGAATGGAATATAGAAAATGTAAAATGTGGAGATAAACAAGCTACTCGATATTAAACATATGGTGCGAAACTTGACAGGTAGGCTAACATATGTAATATAATTGTTCAGCTTACCACCTCTCAGTGATTGCCTTGCCGGTTTCCGTGGTTCTGTCAAAAATGCATGAATATGGACACGCGTTCCGCTCCACTATCTCAGTCTGCGGGTTGTTACAGATAGTCAAAACAATAAACTTGCAAAAGCCCTGCGAGCAAAGGCGCTTACTACATGGGTGTCCGGCGTGTTAAATGTTTAAGTGGCCACTCCTATTCGAGAGGCAGGCTTTGAGAGACAACGGCGAGTCGTAATGCAGAAATTGCGGGCTGCTGCTGCAAAGTCCCCGTATTGTGTCCGTCTCTCCCCCTTATAGACCACCACCATCACGTCTAGGCTGAATCCAAGCATTGGTAAGTCCTTAAGCAATCAAACACAGAAATCCAAAACATTCATTCTCTATATAATAGGTAGGCTGTGGTTTGGGTGTCCATTGGATCACCTCATTGGCGCGGCGTTTCAGAGATGAGGTGTGACCCCCTAACATACTGCACGTTCGAGAGCAGTTCACGGTACCAACGAGAGCTGATGCAGAGCGCTCCCGGATAGCAGGTGACTCCGGGACGGATCTGGCGCAGATCCAGTGGACTGCTGGCTTGAGGCGACCACCAGTAATGGAGAGGGAATGTGTCCCTAATGCAGTAATGGAATGTGCGCCTGAAATTGCTTCTGTATTGATATTGTTAACTTGCAACTCTTTTGTATTCACAAATCATCTTTGATTAGAATGTTTTAAAACGTTTTACCCTGTCTGGAATTCCGCTGCTGCACCCCAGGTGTGCAGTCAAATGTGTTCTTTGTATTCAAAAAGATCCTTGGGTTTGGCCAGAGATTTCAACAGGTTTTCCCAAGTAAATGTGTGTATGTTTTTAACAGGGGTCAGACAAGGTCTCATATAGGCCTTAGGGATAGCTTTTTGTTTTTAGTTTTATGTTGTATTTTGCTTGCAAATTAATTCAGCAATATTAGCTATATCCACTAGTTGACATGAGCCTACCTCTCTTATCAACTCCTCAATTAATACCAAAATAATTTGGAATATGATGAATTGTACAAATCAAAATACTGTCTTGTATGGTGGGAAAGGTGGGGAAATGGTGGGGAAAGCCATTTAATATCTGTTCTGGAATTTGGTCCCTGGGCCGAACTTTGGACTTACCTGGTGTGAAAAATATGATGGGGTCATATTAGCCCACCTCCTCTGACACAGAAGCAAGCGGAAGTAAATAACGTCCTGCTAACTTTGCAAAAACTTTGCCCTAATCTACGTGAAGAAACGCTGTCTCACTAGGAATAAGGTATTTTGCTCTTTTGCAGAACAAAATATTGCCGTTATCAGAGTGGTGGGAAATTCCTCATGAGACATACAGGGAGAAGTGTGTTGAGGACCAGAGTGAATCCATCTTACAAACTGTATCAAGTCTAGTTGACTGTATTTGTTTGAAAAGTCAGTAATACTGAATCTCACTTGGCTAATTAAAGGTGGAATTAACAAGTCTAATCCCATCCAAAAACACATACTTTTATGAATAGTGGTGTTACCACAAATGCCTTGATGTCTTACTAATACAAAGACTGAGTTGGCCTGCTGACTTTATAAATGCATTGGGAAGGTGTGTAGGTGCACAAAGGGTCCATTTCTTTTCCATCCCCGGCGTTTGCTAAAACAAACCATGCATTTGCAGACAGACAACCACTGAAGATGTATCATGATTTCGCTTGTCATTTTGTCCTGAATATTCTGTTGTAGTGGCACATGGATGAATAAAACATCGGAGAGCAAAGATAGCTTTGGTAAAGCGCAGTTAGTGCGGCGGGTATTAGGAAAACAATTAATCCAGTTCACTAAATACACACTTAACTGAATTGACGACCTAAATTTAATTTAACAGTAAAGTGTGCATTTTAGGCTACGTAAACTAAAGCACCTAGAAATGATTTACTCTACTGAGAAATTGCCGGGAGAAGCTTTTCCTTTCTAATGTGGAAAATGGCCTCCCAAAAGCCACACAGAAAAATGGCTGGTTGAGGTATGAGGTAAGTCTGCCAATATCTGGTGATATTTGTTTTGCCTTTTATTACTTGTCTGCACATGATAATAGCACCATAATTCATTTTTGTTTGATATATTTCCTTCATCTTTTGTTATTCATTTGTACTTGATGATCAACTCGATCAAAGAGTCCACTGTCTCTACTACATTATGACGTTGACATTTTGGATGTTTACATGGTATGAACTACTATCATAGCTTGTCCTGGTGTTTCCACATGGCTCAATGTTAAATGTTTGAATTGGGTCTTGACTGTGTTAGCTGGGTGTTGTGTTGTTTTGTTTTGTGACCAATCTTCTGCATGCTTGGCAGACAGTATAAGCTGTCACTGGCAACCAGGACACATAGGTGCATACCAAGCAGCTAGTATGAGTTCACATACTGTATAGTATTCAAAAAAGGCCTTTGTCAAATGCACTCTTCCGTAAACCACTTAACCAGAGAGTCTTGCAGTCGTCACAACTGTAGTTTGAGTACCTGGGGGAGTAAAATGCCAACACACACACACACACACACACAACACGTGAAAGTTGTCAGGTGCATAAAACAATAGCAATGCACACAGATAAATATAACTAGAGTGACTTTATCAAGTAGGTCTATGTCAGCTTGTGTAATGGATGTGGAACTAAAACTGATCTCCACCCTTTGGCACAATAAGATAGACACAGACTTTGACAGCTGGATCATAAAGGGCCTCTAACACTTGGGAAAGGTATGCAGCTCACCTGTTTCAAAACATTGCATCATGCAAGCTCTATGCATATTAATAACGACATCATTTCAAACATTATTGAATACCCATTCATCAGCTAATTGTAGGCTATTAATTCTATGTTATAAATGAATACAAAACCTGGACTGGCACCTCTGGTGTAATTGCTATCACTTAGTTATGCAGCTACAGGTGCTTTCTCTTCTCATATCAGATTGCTTAGTGTGGATACACCCTAGTCCTAAGTGACTCAACACTATAGGCTGCACTGTCAACCATCCAGTTAGATGGTTAACTATTTCCTGACCACATGACAGGTAGCCTATGTGTAGTTGTCTCCTTTGGTTAGCAGTAGAAGTGGCAGACAGTGCTATACTATACTTTAGTTAGCAGTATAAGGTGGTACCTTATTAGGGGTTTTGGAGACCTGAGTTTGTTGGCGCTACTCAACCGCTCTCTCTCTCTCTCTCTCTCCCTCTCATTTTGTTTCCCTGACATCCTCCCACTCAGTCGGAACAAATTGTTGCCTCCCCTCACCCATGGCCCCTCGTTCTCTGGACTGATCGCACAGATTCCTCCGCTCTCCTCCGAGGGTCTTTGTGTGGGCCTGAAAAAGCCCTCATAAAGACCCACTGGCACCAGCTAGCCACCGTGTGGAGGGGCACCACCACTGAACAAAGCTGCCCTCTGATGAGAGTGGGATGGGCGCTTTGGAGAGAGGATCTGTAGCCTTGTTTCTGCTTCTCCACACACACACACACACACACACACACACACACACACACATACACACACTCAGCTTCAGGTTCTCTAAGAGAAGACCTCCTTCTGATGGTTTTAACCTCGGGTCACTTCTCTCAGTTCGAGTAGAACAGTGCAGAGGTCAGACTTCAAGGTAGTTTAACTCACACAGAAATAAAGACAGAGAGAGAGAGTGGGGGGGCACACAGGCACACACAATGAAGGCTGAGTCATCGTGAAGCATCAGAGGGGACCCTGTATGTGTCTCTGCCATGGGGCATCCATCACCACAGAAGGCCACTGCAGTCTTTTACAACTCCCACAGAGAAATGTATTGGACCCCATTCACTGGTGTGCCTTAGGCGGTGTAACTGTGGACATGGCCTGCGCTTTGTTCTCTGCCTGTGTCCTTGTCACGCAGGGCGAGGACAGTGAAGCTCTCACTGTAGAACCTGAGAGTGATCAGTTAGCGGCAGCACCCTCATTATCAGACATAGACTGCCCTCTAGAGGATAAAGTATTAGCTGCAGCAACAAATCAAGGCCCAAGGAGGCATTCTGAAAAAACTTGTGTAGCATTATAAAGCATTCTAGAATTGTTTAAAATAACTGTGCTACCAAACACCATTGTTTCAGAATTCATTTGAGGATGATACCAACAGTACAACCCCAATGGTCCTCCATAGAAATATGCTGATGGCAGTACTGTATATGCTTCTTGAAACCTGTTTTCATCATTCAGAATGAATTGTATCTTGACAGATGTGGAAGATGCCCATGCTGTAGACACTGATGTACATTGAGTTTTGAAATGAACACTATAACAACCTTACCCGTAGCAGAAGAGCACCTGAGTACTATTTCATAAACTCCTGAGCGCCCTAAGTCAAGTCAAGTCAAGTTTATTTATATAGCGCATTTCATACACAGAGGTCATTCAATGTGCTTTACATAAACAAAAACCAAACAGGAATTAAGCCCTTTTGTGTTTTTTTCTGAACACTATAACAAGTTGGATGCGTTGGATAGTTAAATAGTCCTTCTCCTCTTTAGCCCAGAGGAGTTCATGAGTTCCAAGAAAAACATTTTGATTGGTCTAACCACAAGACCTCCTACAAAGCAAAAAGGCAGTAACTGACAACTGAAAAAAACTGAAAAAATGACCTTAAAATTATCCTGCTGTCCAGCCTAAGTAGTTGTAGGTGAATTATTGTACATGTGGAGGTTTTGTTACATTACATTAACTTATTAATATTGATATTTACCAAAAATAACAAGTTGAATGTCATGAAAATTATAATAAAAAAAAAAATAGATCAAAAACGCAGTTACTGCCTTCTTGCTTTGTAGGGCAGTTCTCAGACGGTGGCATTTCTGTATCATGTCCAAATAAAATGTCTTATATTGCATGAAGTTTACACTAGCATTTGTGCATTGAGTATCAAACTGTGCTCAGAGAGGTTTTAACACAGTGCCATCTGAGGCCCAAAAGACCATCCAATATTGTTTTTCAGCACTGCCCCTTGGATTCTCTGAATATTTTAATGATATGTAATTTACTTCTGGGACACAAACATTTTTTGCATATTGCATATGATTTGTAGATGAAATGAAAAAAGCACAATGGAAAAAAACATTTTGAATTAGCAGAATGGATTTTTTAGATTTCCTGTGATAGATGAGTAACATCAGACAGTGGGATTGAAGGGGTTAATTGTACAAATTCATGACTAGGTCATGGAGACCTTGTTATCTCTGGTGGTTTGTGAATACTGCACTCCAGGGTTGGTTTGGAAGATAGAGAGAATGTTTAATCATCGTTTTATGATTTCATTTGTACAACATGAATTAGGCTCATCAATTGTACTCTTGGCTCTTCCTTGCTCAAATAACAAATATTTGTCAGTAATTTATGACAGAATTTAAGACAGAAAGTATTTTCCTGCAATATGAGTTATAGTTGGATATTGATTCAAAACAAATACCAATGAAAGGACTATCTCTGAACATCTCTGGACTTGCTCTCACACAAGCACAGGCATGCATTCCAAAACCACATCTTACATAGTTTATCTAATACACAGATGGAATCTTGGCAAAGAGCTTTTTGCATGCACCACAAAGTTAAAATGAATAATCTGTCCTGTGAGGTTGTTTTTAGTCATCCGCTGTACCCGACAGAGAGTGGGGTTGGAAGAAAAACAGACAGACAGACAGATAGAAATTTAACATGATCAGCCCTAATTTACGAAGTACAAAGTCATTACGCAAAGTCCTCAAACATTAGTGACAGTATAAAATTAATGTTGATGTTTGCTGTTACCCATGTTAAATTAGCAAATTGTTTTCATCCATCATTAAAATTAGGGCTTGACAGCTTTAGGGCCCTATCGTGCACCCACTGCAACATGGCATAGCGTCCTCAGTGGTGCTTTACATGCGCCTTTCGCTGTAGACTTTTTAGGTTTAGGCTATAGGTTTTTGTTGGACAGTGGCATAATGATTTTTAGAGGGTATATAAGATAGCGATTTTTTGGATAATGTGGCAAACCATACCCTCTGCCTCACCTCTGGGTGCCAGGCTTAATAAAAGTGAAGAACATGGCGCAAAATCAGCCACAGGCTGGGTGTAAGATAAGAGTAAGCTTTGCGTTGTGTTTGTCATCGTCAAAATAGGGCCCAAGGTGTGGTCTGGCGCATGATCCAACCTCTAACCGTTTAAAAACCATCAAGCCACTGATCAAGAAAAATCTGGTCTATAGTGAAAGGCATATAAAGCCCAGCAGAAGATGTACTGTCACAAGATGCAAGCAGCCCTTAGCAACCATCACCAAACAACTCTTCTGCAGAATGAACATCCGTAGGGTTTTTATTCAGTCATTCGAACATTGTTGCCTTTCTCAGGCTACTTTTTCGATCGTGCCCCCTTGTCAGTCAATAGTGGAAGTAAATAACTGTAGACCTGTTTTGCCGTTGACTTTGAGACCACAGTGCAGTTAGTTTCACTTTGCCTATGAGTTCAATAGGCGTGTAGAATGTGTAGAATGCCTATAGGCTTTACTCTGCTAGTCACACACAGGTTTTAGAAAAGCAAGTAGCCTACTAGTGGAATTGTGCAAGCAGATTCCTTCAGATGTGTTAGATGCAGCTCAACTGTTCCTAACTGTTCCTTATTTTATCTTATTTTTATTGTTTTTTAACTATGGCTGCAAGGTAGGCAACCTCTTAAACTGTGTGTGTGTGTGTGATTGTATGTGATCCGTACTGTACTTGCTGCACAACAAATTGCCCCATTGGGGGACAAATACAGTTACTTACTTACTTATCTGCTTCCCAGTTACAGAACGAAGGCTGTGCATTTCTTCGCACAAATACTGAACAGAGGACCATGGACCAAGATCAATTGACTGAATCAGATTTAAAATGTGAATGGGATTAGAATCATGCATACAGTATGTTTAAGCGGTCACATAAATACAGTAAGTGCCACTGTGCACTGTGTCCATTTAAAGTGCTTACAAAACCAAACAATAACATAATAACACTGTATCATATCACTTCTACACTAAGTCCATGGTAAAAGCCCTCTCCACATCTAATGCATTTGGTAATCGTGGCTGTCTGTTTTAATCTTGTGTCCATGACTTTTGATAAAAATAGAAATATGCATAAAACTTATATATTGCTGTTTAATACTATGGCAGGCTATAGTGCTTATGTGGGTTGGATGCCAGACCATAATGCATTCTGGCTGGAGAAACTTTTCCAACTTTGGTCGTTAAGATATATTTTTAAATGAGGTGTGCAACATAAAGGGGTGCATTCCATGAAACCTCTGTCTTTAATTGTTAATCTCATCCATAAATTGCACTGTGAAATACGAGGGTCTTAAAGATCCTTGACAAAAGACTGTACACTAATAGTGCTGGCTGACACATACTGCCTTCATCCAGTGACAGCACAACATGCTCTACAAACTGTCCACATGATGGCGCTAAGTAGCACAGACAAATCTCAAACACAGCAACATCACACATTGGCCCCTTCTCCACCTCTCTTTTTGATCCTTGATGCTCGGCTCTACAGGCTCGTTCCCACTGATCTATAAAGAACACTGATAGACTATCCCATTGTTGCCACCAGAAGTATGCATTACTGAGTTCATAGTACTTATTCAAGAACTTTAGGGTGCTACAATTAGATATTATTTAGTTTAAAGTCAAACTGAATATCTGCTGCACATCATGGACATGTTTGAAGTTCATATGAGGCCTAATTAGGGCCCAAGCATTGAAGGCGCAAGGCTGTATAGTTTTTGTAAAGGTTATTATTATTATTAATAAATTATTATTATTATTATTGTAGTAGTAGTAGTTGTTGTTGTTGTTGTTGTTGTTGTTGTTGTTGTTGATGATGATGATGATGAAACGTCCAAAAACTGTGCATGCATGTTTCAGTCTTCAGTCGCAAGCGCACATGTTGTACCCAGTCTCTCCTTCATGGTACCACACGTGCTTCCAGTAGCCTGAATGCCCAACCAAAGAACCCAGATGATAAAAACGAAATCACCATCAAAGCAACCTTTGTGCAGCTTCACCAAAAGCAAGCAAAGCAAGTAAGTTATAAATTATGATCTCAACATTTGACCAGGTCCCACACAGAAATGCATGAATGCCAGCCTGAGTGTGATGAGGTGAATTGAGTGGTGCCATCCAAAGCCACTGGGCACCAGATGCAGAATAACCATGGAGCCCATGGAGACTGCTGCCTACGGAGAGAGGCAGAGCCAGAGCCAGAGAACCAGAGGCAGAGCCAGAGGCAGCCCAAACAGAAAGCCTCAGCAGCGGGAAAAGAACAAGCAGATGGGTACCAGCTGCTCTGGAGGAGGACCTCAAACATGCAGCTTCTTAATCTCTTCCGAAACAGACACATGGACACGACACGCGTGCACGGCTGCACGCAC
>NC_084999.1:9964541-9987041 GCF_963854185.1 Sardina pilchardus | reverse complement strand
ATATGGCACCATTATAATCAAAATCATAAAAAGGTAATGTGGTCCCCTTGTTCATTTAAGTATAAGTTACCCAATACACGCAGAGTTCATCCATTCATGTCAGTGTGTGTGTGTGTTTTTTTTTTTCTAACTCTATGAATGAATAATCAAATGACATAGTTCAGCTCTCTGCACATTGTACTGCTGAGGAGGAGGAGGTGTTGAAATTAAATCGTAAAAGAGGTTATATTAATTTATGATACTTTGACTGGGGTGACATTTTAAGGTTAATGAATATTGCCCCGAACTTGACGTGCACCCACAGGGGACGAGTAGAGTGGAACTGACAGACAGTAATAAACACTAATGCTCATTTCCTGATAGGTATGTGATCATTTCCTTTTTCATTGGACTCACTGATAGATTGCCTAGCCTGACAGGTCTATAAATGTCTTATTTGGATAACTGAAGCAAAAATATTTTTCAGGTGACTTCATGTGGGTTGAATTTTATGCAGCATTACTCAAAAATAATAACAGCAATCGCAGAGCAGTCATGCAAACGGAACCCCCCTGCAACTAGATTTGGTCAGTAAAGAACGTTTTTAAAAATCCGGATCTGCATTCTTGTCCTGATCCGGGAATACTGTGACACAGTAACCCTCTACCTTGTTTGAAAATGTGCAGTTAATCGAACTAGCACTTGTAAGTTAGGCTACACACAGAATAGATAAGGATGGGTTTTTTTTTTTAAAACATCTTGTGTTGTGTTTCCATTGTAAAACAGAGTAAAACATCCTATACTGGGGGTGGAAAAGGCAGTGCACTTCAAAAAGAGTGTAACATTTCATTCATAAATTCATATTTTCATTCATTCATGAATGCTGAGGCATGTGTTTAATTTGGGCAAGCAGTGGAATTTGAGTGAGCTGGCCTCCATGAGTGAACAGCCCCCTGCCCCCCCAGGAACAGGGATCAAACACACACTCACACACAGATGGGGAAACAGTAGCCCTGCGTGGATGAATGTATCAAAAGATATTTTGTCAGGAATTATCCAGTCAGTAGCCTAGAAGTGTGGTCCATATCAGACAGAATGTTGCTTGGTAGAGGTCTTCAAATGCAAAGCTGAAAATGTTCCAGGGAGAAAAATAGAAAAGCTAAAAAAAAAAAAAAAATTGCCTGGAGCATTTTTTTATACTAACAGGTTTGGCTAACGTTTTTCCTTTTGTGTCACGAGGCAGTCGTTTCACCTTGCGTTCCCCCCCCCCCCCCCCCCCCCCCCCCTACAAAATTCACTCCGCCATGGTGAGTTTGACGGCTGTCACTCCACTTTAGAGAGAGCGGCTAGGTCCACCGCTGAATTTCCACACCGAAAATGAAAATGTCTGGCCAAATCCACTTTTCCCTCATATTAAAATGGATATTTCCGAGCTGTCAGGGGGTGAGGTCTGGGTTTTGAGAATGTCTTCCTGGCAGAGAGCGCCAGAACCCCCCTCAGCCCACCCCCACCCCCCAATCATGTGGGTAGTGTGTTCCCCGCGGGTGTTGGGCCAACACGCCACTGGCCACCAGCTCACTTTTCACTTAGCGGCACGCACTAATTTACGGAGACCCGACACTTCAACTGAGTCCGCAGCACCATTCCCACATTCCAGCTGAGAAAATATATCATTAGTCCCTCGCCATGTAATACTTGCCACGTTACGTTATGAAAGCTGGGTGTAAAGCAAGATGGACAAAATACATAGGCTACATACGGTTTCCAGCGAGCGCGTCGCTCTCTTGCTCTGACCACCCACCAACCGGCCATCCAGCAGGGATGTCGGTTGAGCGGGTTCGAAATAGAAACGCGGAGGAAACAGACAGGCTTGAAGGAAGACGAAGACAAAACGCCCCGTTGAAAACTCCCCTCTGCTAACTAAATGATCTTGGGTTTCAAGGCAGAGTGTTTCCATGGTTGGTTTTCCCTCTGAATCCATAAAGTCACGGATGTCTAAGAGAGGCAAGTCTGTAGGCTGTATGTGCGTGTTTAGAAATGATTTTGATTAATTCGCCAGGCAAGCTAATTTGAATTCCTGAACTGAACACAGGTGACCTAATCAACACATCACCGAGCATGAACTCCCCCAAAGCACTTTATGGCAAAGCAGGTCCTTTGTGAGCCCTAGGTTGAACAGTTGTTAGCATATTACAGGAAAGCCTTGGGCTAGTTTGGGATTAATTTACAATACCTAAACATACTTCACCCAGCCAATAAATGAGGGGAAAAAAGGGGAAAACAGCTCTCCTGTTTTCCCTTGGGAAATGGGAAATATTCAGCTAATCAGTGAAACTAGGCGGTTTTGCATCCTACTGTACATATTTTAAGATCAGAATTCTCCAGACCTTTGATGAGTGAAGCACTCCGGTCTCCATGAGCCTCTTATTACGAGCCCGTGTTTGAACAGAGCAGTCCCTTTTGGGGTGATCTCCTTTGTGCTGTGTGGGGGTTTTCACTTCACAAACAATTTTTACAGCACTGACAGCCTGTAACCAAGCAGGCCATGCTTCACAGTTTACCCCCCTCCTGCATCCAGCCACCTCAAGGGTGCCACACGAAAGGCGCTAAATATAGCCAGCTTCATCTGAACGCAGACGAGAGAGAGAGCGAGCGAGAGAGAAACGCCACTCCGCAGGCCCCTGCCGACTCCTCTGGTTTGGTCGTCAGCATTAATTAACCAGCACAGGACACAGTCATGGCAAATTACAGACCAACTCGGCAGTGCAGGAGACTCGATGTGTCCACATGGCGGGCAATTTAGGCTGACAAACTTGTTATGTTCTCCCCAAACGGCTTCCGCCAGCAGATGGCAAGCATTGTTTTGGCAACCAGGCTTAGGTAGGTCTGGCCAGGAGACGAGGCAGTGTCCCAGGACCCAAAACCCCAAGACTGGGCAACTCCCTCCCTCCCGTTGTCTGAAAAGCATGGAAAACCACCTCTTGTCAGGCCACATCTTTCCTTTCCCCTCGCTGTCACAGCCAAGGGCCTAGTTCATGTGGCAGCAATCAGTCGGCCTGCCCTGCCGACACCCAAACGCCCAGTGAACGCGTGACCTGCTCTCTGCCCCCCAACACCCTCAGGGAAACCACATCTAGCGTCTCCAGCCGACGAAATGTTAAAAGGCAAAGTCTGGCCCCATTAGAGGAGGGCACTGAGGTCTACGAGTAGGTCCCTAACCAGAGGCTAAGGCCGTAACACCAGTGTTCAGTAATGAGCCTAGCCCTTACTGTACCAACATTAAAGAGAACACAAGCCTCCATTAAAGCCTACATGCAAGGCTGCTGCACCGGGAGGACAAGTCACCTCAGATGGTTATTAAAGGAGAGAGTCCGTGTTGCTTCAGGTCTTTGTGTTGGCGCTAACTTTACCCAAGTGTCGTCCCTAACTGACTCATTTCAACGATTTTATCAGCGGTTTATGTCGTTGTAAAAAAATCTCTTAAATTAATGTAAAATCCATGCATACACATTTTTATGACATCCTCAGATTATAAAAATGTAAGCAGTTCCATGTTTCACTTCCTCGGTAGCAGATTTTTTCGCAAGTGCGATGGCTCCTGTTAAGATCATTTCATTGCCACACCAAGAGAAAGGCCTTTGACTCGAGCAGAAGACATCATCCGCTTGCCGGGTCTCACAATAAAAGCCATGCCTGCCACAATAAGCGCTGCTTTGTTTCCAATACATCCACGGTAAAACATTTATTAGACTAATTACAACTGGCTCCCATTGAATTCTCTTCCTGTGTTACAGATGCTTTGGCAGCGTTCCCATGTCGTGTCACAGTGTTGTTTTATTCAGCAGCGTGTAATAGAAAAAGGGAACGAGAAGGAGGAGAAAGGGGCACATTTAGGTTGTATTCTGTATGAGTCATGGCCTGCACATAACGCGTATGCCTCTATATTCCCCTCTGTGCACTTCAGCGATAAACAAAAGGGCCCTGAATGTTCCTAATACTCCCTGTTGTCACTATTAGTTCCTACCTCTTTCACTTTTATTGAGGCCGTGTCGTGGGATGGAACTCTACTGCACCTTGTAAGTTCCAGAGGGCTCGAAGAGGCAGAGACTCAATGGCTGATCACAAGATCCATGAGTCATTGGCTTCAAAACATGACAGGAGAAGCATTTTCTGGCAGTTAAGACTCCAACTGCATTTTGTGGACATGCATGTTTTATGTTGGAAACCTCTTTGTAATTGCCCCTGCTGTGGCTAACCTCTAGTGAACAAATACACCCAACGACAGACAGACAGACAGTGACACATCCCTGCAACTCTGACCGAAGTTTCATTACCTTCAAATGGCTAGTATGGTGACTCACCCTTACCTTACTCAGTTTGAAAACCCTCCAAAACTCTTGTTTAGAGAAACATATTTAGCTTCGAGGGATCGGGGTATGAATTTTACCCCCCAAAGGTTTTACAAGCTAGAAGGGGTTTGAACAAACAACCTAATGATAGCCTTTTGGAATACCGAGTGTTGTGGACGTGTGAAGTCATCAGGGCTTTGGGTTGGAAAGCGTTTTAATGTGCTTTGATTGTATAATTTTAGCGACTAAAGGTGTTTGGTGAGTTTTAGCTGTCTTGGCGTGGACACTTGCATCTACAGTAAAATATTCAGTTCCATAATACAGATCATATGTCTCTGAAAATCCCCCTCAAGTTAATAACTGATACAACTGATGAGAACCAAGTAGAGTAACTTCATTTTATTTTGTTCCTATTTTTTACTCGGACCACCTGCACAAGTTTAATTGTCTGAGTGTGTAGCCTACTGCAGACTAGGTCTGAACGTGTGTGCCTGTGAGTGGGTGTGTGTTTATGTTTGTGTGTGCATGTGCGTGCGTGTGTGTGTGTGTGTGTGTGTGTGTGTGTGTGTGTGTGTGTGTGTTTGTGTGTGCATGTGCGTGTGTGTGTGTGTGCATGTGCGTGCGTGTGTGTGTGCGTGTGTGTGTGTGTGTGTGTTTGTGTGTGTGTGTGTGCTTGTGTGTGTTTTGTGCATGTGTGTGGGCACTAGTCCTTTTTCTGTGAACCTGTGGTCTATATAATCCTGTTTTGATTGGAGCTTAACTCCCCTGCAGAGACATGGTGCCTTGTAGCTGTGCTCACAGACAGCAGGCCCTCGCCGAGCAGCCGGCCCATCCTAAGGCCCTGGAGCAGGCCGCCCTGTTTAAGTGGTTGGGTGGTGGCGGTGGCGGTGGTGGTGGTGGTGGAGGTGGTGTGTCGGCACGCTGCCATGCCTCGCGCCCAGACGCATGCCTGCTGCACGCCCCCGTCCCAGCGCTGGCACTGCCAAACCACACAGAGAGATAGCAGAGGAAGACAAGAGTTCTCTCTCTCTCTCTCTCTCTCATTCACTCACTCTGTCTCTCTCTGGTGGCCTTCTCTCTCTTTATTTCCCCTTTCTCTCACTCTGTTAATCTGTCTGTCTTTGCACCCACCTCTCTCGCTTCCTTTCTTTTTCTCTCTTCCTTCCTCCTCTCTCCTTCATTCTCTCTTTCCCTCCCTCTCTCTCTCTCTGATCCCCTCTTCATCTCTCTCTCTCCTTCTCTCTCTCTCTCTCTCTCTCTCTCTCTCTCTCTCTGTCTGACCGTCTCCACTTCCAGCATGTGGTTCATTTTATCTCACACAATGCCCTTAACTGGTAATTAGGCTTCTCTTTGCTCCCGCTGCCGGTTTGCCTTAAGTATATGACCACTGTGTAAATCCTCACGCTACTGTATTTTCTTTTTTCCTTTTCTTGGAAGTAAAGCGCACGGCGGGCTTTTCGTCGGTCGCAGGGTGGTAAAAGCAGAGAAGCCCACAGGATGCCTTAGGTTGCCTGTTAGTTTGATTAGCAGACACCCCAACGTCGCTGGATGTTTTACTACGCCTGTTAAGTGCACGCATGCGAGGAGGCAGGCACAAACAGCCGTGCTCCAGCTGCGATTTGGTCTCTCCGACGGCGAGTTCACCCCACCTAGATGGTCTCCGTCCCACAACCCGACGTCTTAATGGCTATTTACCTCCAGACACGTTTAATATAAAGGCTAATTTCTTTTCCTCTCTCACTCCCCGAGTGTAAGTGGTTGATAAATGTTGCACTAAAAAAAAAAAAAAAAAACCCCGGCGGGGGCCTGTGGGGAAAATATTAGTCTGTCTCCTCAATCACGACCGTAGCACACGCACGCAGTCCAATCTCTGTTGCTCAACCCCTCCGAGTCCGTTTGAGGCCCATCCAGAAGCCATCAGTGCAGAAAATACAGATGTCCATGCTCATATTTTTGAACAGCCATTGTATTAACAGACATGGCTATATGTGAGTGTGTGTGTGTGTGTGTGTGTGTGTGTGTGTGTGTGTGTGTGTGTGCACCTACGCACACAGACACTCACATTAACACTCACATGCTCTATGAGCACACCACACACACACACACACACACGCACACACACACACACACGTTCCAAGGACAGACAAACTTATTACGTAAACACAAGGTAAACGCACAGTAAAACATTTTGAATTAGAGACTGGCGCAAAGCAGAGGTCGCTAATTTAAGGGGCCAGTGATAGCAGGTATGGGGAGCTATGTCCATTCAGTGTTCCCACTACTGCTCAGACAACAGTGCCTGTCATTGCCCTTGCAGACTCTAATGAGAGGAGAGGGATTGCAGATAACCGTGAGACAGTCGGCGGGAACTGTAAAAGATAATGCTTAAAGACAGTCAACATGCAGAATGTACACCCCACTGAAGATCAAAAAAAGTCCTGATGTTGAAATAAAGGCCTGGTCAGATGTAAAAAAGAACGAAAAAAAAAAAAAAGAAGCCACACACTTACTAAAGTCCAAGTCTCTTAATAAGAGAGATTTTATGTCGCTAGTTCTTTCTACCACCCAGTAGTAGAAGTGTAACTGTAAAGGACATAACTGAATTTGGTAGCAGTCCAATTTCACTAAATTCTCAACAGATTTTTCTAGTCAAATGTGTCTGTTAAATATTTCTTTAGCAGTTTTTACTAGAGAAACAATAATATGCATCAGCAACGTAGTGAAATGTCTTGGCTAATGCTCACAGAGCCTCCATGTCTCCTCGTATTAACAGTTAGCGCAGCACAGCTCATTCTGCCGCTAGCAAGCAGCCATGGACATAGCATGACACCATCCAAGCAGAGCCTGTTTATTGTGCCTCTGGTAGTCAAAAGAGCATTGGAGCACAAAGTGCCTGACCGGCGCGGAGAGGAAATCCACTAGCGCGGCGGACCACGAGAGACCTCTTCGTCGGCCAGAGTGGCAAACGCAGGAGGGTGTGTGTGTGTGTGGGGGGGGGGGGGGGGTGCTGTCAATGCCCTCAGACCTTTCACCAAGGTGAGACGGCTCAGGGGGAAGTGCACCCAAGCACACGGCATGGCATGGCACGCCAGACAGAAACTGGCGGCAGCCGCGACAGGGCTGGAGCCACAATGGCGCTGGCGAAGCGAGAGAACTGTGGTCCCAGAGAGCGAGAGCAAGAGAGAGAGAGAGAGAGAGAGAGAGAAAGAAAGAGTGCAGCATGCCACCCCGCTGCATGGGCGGCTCCAGACAGGGGTGGATGGTCCACATCTACCCGCAGACACCCTCCTGGCTGGAGAGAGGAAACAAGCAAACAAGGTGTTTATTGTGTTTGTGCATGTAATGTGCTGCCCCCCCCCCCTCTGCCTCTCCCATAGTGGAGAGACTGAAGTCTCTTTTTTTCCCTCTTCCTGCAGACCACCTCCAAGAGGAGAGGAGTGGAGGGGAGGTGGAGAGGGCTGAGGTAGGGCTCACCCCACAGAGGCCTGTTTTGTTGGGGGCAGGGAGGGAGGAGAGGGGGGGGGGTGCTGGGGGGGTGCGTACGGAGAGTGTGTGTGGAGCGGCGGGGTAAAACATTCCAGGACCGTGAGGCTCTCCCCCTTACCCCCCACCGTATCTACACTCCCTTCACCTCCTTTATGCCTGAGCCCCATGCCGCTGCTCATGGTAGCAGTCAAGCGCTCCCCTGGAAAGGCCCATAAGCTCCGGCCCCCAATCCTCTCCTCCCGCAGCAGAATAATGTCTCCGCGGCCTCCAGGGGCCACGGTGTCAGCCACAGAACAGAAATCACCCCTTTTGGGCCCTCGCTGGTCATATTGCTTTCAATATGAGCGCTCCGTACGTGTTTTAATAAGGTCTGTTTTTGATTAATTCTCCCTTGAAACCTTTGGTAATGTGGCTACTAGACTCATATAAAAATTCAATAAATGGAGGACTGTTGCCAAAGGAGAGGGATTGGAACAACCTAATCATAGTGGATTTTTTTTTTTTTCATTACATCCCCACCAGCTGCCTCCAAATTGTCAGCCAATCGCCGTGTCAACAGTACACTGTCCTGCCATAAAGGGACCTCAGGGCTCCGTGAGGAATGGCTAATGTGTTTTAACGATACAGTTCAGCACAGACTTACAAGGACCATGTGTGAGGAGATCTCCCCTGGACTCCATTCTGGACTCTCTGGGCCCGCTCTCCTCTCTCCGTCTGGTTCTGCCCCGGCCTGGGCTCTGGGCTTGGGCTTGGGCTTGGGCTTGGGCCTGGGGTGGATGGATGGGTGGGTGGCGGTGATCTTGCGGTTTAGTCTGGATCTGACCTCTGTCGTGATTACGAGACCTCAGGCCCTCTGGGGAGCTCTGGGGGAAGCGGAGGCCCGCTGACACGAAACAGATCCCTGGCCGGCTGGTCTGGTGGCAGTGGTGGTGGTCAGCCGGTGCCTGTGGAAGGCAGTCACTGCCATGGATGGATGGGGTGAGAAGGGGGGGGGGGGGGGGGGGGTGGTGGGAGGGGGGAAGGGGAAATGGGTAAGATGAAAATGCATTAAAAATAATTTGATGTTAAAGAGAAAGAAGGAAAGGGAAAGAGCAATGAAAGAGAAAAGGGAATAAGGAGAAATAAAGATGACTGTGGAAGAAAGTAGGGAAAGAAAAAAAAGACGAGGAACGTTTGAAAGGAGATCTTTGAGAGGTTTTTTGAAACCTCGCACCAGCTTACCCGAAAATACTTTCCCTGTGTTTTTTTGACATTACACCTGCCATAATGTAACTGGAGAGACAAAAATAAGAGGAACTGGCTCGTAAATATAATTTCTTCTCTCCGCATCTTGGCACATCTTTTAACTGAAATCACCATACGCAACAGCTGCGCAAGATTGGTTCAATATTGCGCAGTCCTGTAGGCCTACAGACTCTCTGTGTGTGCCAGGTAGGATGGGATCTCAGAAGGAACTGGTGCACAGTAGGGGGGTCCTCGTGTTTATTTTTCACAAATGCATCAAATCCCTGCCTTGGTTTAGCCGTGCTCAAGCTGAACTGAACTTGCACACTGGTGGTGGTGTCATTACCATGCTCTGTCCATTTCAATTTCCCATCGACTTTGTCTTCCCTACAAGCTGAGAGAGAGAGGAAGAGAGGAAAAAAAACGGTCACACACGATTAGCATTTACCAACGTTTTTATTTGTATGAGTTATAAACGTGTTACTTAGCAACTTTCGCCTAATGAAGCCAATCTGCACGAAAAAAAAAAAGGAGGGGAAATGGTCTCCGGATACGATTAGCAATTACTAGAGAAATGTTGCCCGACTTTCAGGACAGACATGCGCTTGTGTCACCTCCCGGTAACCTTGCGTACTGTAGGCCTACGCTGGATCTTGATGGCTGACATATGGTAAATGTGCTGAGCACAATAGCCTCTTTTGGCCCCTAGCCCCGAGAGTACGGTGTGCACCGTGCATATCTACTCCATTTCAAAAGAGGGATCGGTGCCAGAATTCACATTCAGCGGTATTCAGTGCTAATGACTACACATCCCCCCCCTAGCTTTCGGGAGGGCAACCCAATGTCCCAATTATGCAGTTATTGAAAACAGCAAATTATTTCAACGTTTATTGTCGCCGGGGATAAGTTATTAACCTCAACGATGTCATGACTTCCATAACTCCGCCATCTGCCTTTTCGGAACGAATGTGTCATTCAGGCAGCGGAGTACAGTGCTGAGTGCTTCAATGGTTGATCAGAGGGTATAGAGAGCCAATGAAAGCAGTGCGTCTCTCCGTCTGTTCGGCCCGCTTCTCCGCCGCACACTTCCTGTCTGTGGTTTCATCGGCTCTGTCTTTGATGCGCGTCTTAATAATAGGACTGAATCAAGCTAATGAAAACGCACTCATCAGATTAAAAAGGAAGCTTCAACCTCAGCCGGCAGACCGTGGCCTACACATATGACACAAGTACACACGCACACACACACACACACACACACACACACACACATACTGTACACATAAACACACACATTCACACACAGACACACACTAATGTACACACTCAAGAAAAGGAAGAAAAAAAACAAACTTCCACGATGGAGTCCTTTATAACTTATAAGCATTTACAGAAGTGGTTTTGGTGATGGAAACAGGTCTGGGGGAAATCGCAGCAGGCAAACAGGAACAGGAACACCACCTTCTGATTTCTCCTCTGACGTTCTGACCGCCAATCAGAGTCCACACAGAGCTACACAGAGGAAGAAGACAGACGGCGAACAGAGAACCAGCCTGGGCCGACGCGAACGAATCTCAGACCTGAAATGGATGCAAAAAAAGGCACAGAGAGAGAGAGAAGGTACACGACGGAGCTTCATCTCAGAGTCGAGAGATGGCAGATGGGCCCGAGTGCGAGAGTAGTCCTCCACTGCCATGAGCCATTTCCCTCTCTGCTGCAGTCGTAGTGTGCTAGTGGTGTTGGTGGTCTCCTTTTTAATGAATCCACTTCAAGGTAGTTCCTCTTTAATAGTTAATCCTCAGTCTGGTATGGTCGGTGACAGTCTGGCCCAGGGAGATGACATCTGCAAATAGTTCATTAACTCCTAACCAACAGCAGATGGATTTTACACGCCTTCAGTAAGTAAGTTTACATTTGCGTTTGCTGCGTACAGACTTTATTGCCATCGCCTGGACGTGCTTCCAAGATGTGCAAAGACGCAGGAGAAATATATCATGTCCGCTTTTTTCCCCCCTCTAAGCAGACCAGATCATTTTTTAAAAGTGAGTGGGTACACCATAACGACATATTCCATGACAGTAAATCATCGTTTCCCCATCTTCAAGTGCCCATGACCGGCCCAGGCCCACCAGAGGATGCTCCCCTTTCTCCATACCTGTCTTTACTATCCACCTGACACCAGGTCTGAAAGCTTAATACCCACATGACGAGAGCCCTGTCTCCACATTCTCACACCCATAACTTCAGTTCAGGCCCCTTCTGGAAAGATTCGGTCTGACTTTCACTGGATTAGCAGGACCAGGAAGCTTGTGGTCGGGCGTCTCGGAGAATGATATATAGGACACCAGTTGATTCATTTGCTACCGTGCATCCATAAGCTATCTGGCAGATCAGGCCATCCGATTTTTTAAAAGAGCAGTGATTATACAGTAAGCATCTCGGGGTTAATTGGCCGTGACTCGCGTTAAACCCTCGCTGGCAAGCCAGCAGACGTTTTTTTTTGCCAACGGGGAATATGAGTGTACGTACGCGTGTATGTGTGTGTGAGTGTGTGTGTGTATATATTTCATTTTATGTTGACCATGAAAATGAATAGCGATGCTGTGTTACACACAAAGGGTCTCAATGAATAGCCTGGTGTTAATGTGTGTGTGTGTGTGTGTGTGTGTGTGTGTGTGTGTGTGTGTGTGTGTGTGTGTGTGTGTGTGTGTGTGTGTGTGTGTGTGTGTTTGTGTGTGTGTGTGTTTATGTGTGTATGCATGTGTGTAGAGGCCATCAGTCCACAGCAAGGGCTGACCATCTTAGCAGTGAGGGTTTAGTCATGGAAAGTGATGCCCAGTTCCTCTGTGAAGACCAGAGATGACATGCACACTGGCTTTCATCTTGTGCTCAGACAGACGTGCTTACGTCCGAATGACAGTGAGCCACGTCACAGCAGTGGATCTGTCTACACAGTAATGTGGTGTTGTAATATTGCAAACATAATTATGTAATATATTTCCCACTTCCTAAAAGACCAAAAGAATGATGGAATATTGTTTTGCATTGTTGTTCGCAAACTCCTACTGTTGATGATCTATCAATATGAGCACAGGTGCTGGTTTACTCTGATGAACTTGGAAATATACACTGGAAAGTAGAATCAATGTAACTTGAAATTGAATTCGTTTTTAATAGAACATTTACACATATTCATTTCAAGACTACTGAATATACTGGATCCACTGTGGCATTGATATTGACTCTAAAGCACTATACGGCTGACTAAACTGACATTAATCTCAATGAATGTTGACTTAAAGATACAACAGATTTTCTCCCAAACAGTAGATACCAAGACACAACCAAAAGTTTGCACTTTTTTGAAGATAATTGTATTGTTATAAGGTCTTCAAAGAATATTTCAGCACAGAGTGTAACAGTAACAGAGACAAAAATGAATTGTCACCAAACACAAAAAAAGTACAAAATAGAATCAATAAATAAATCAAATATATACCATATAATAAATGCAATAGCTACTGTATGTGTTGGCTATGTTTTTGCATCTTTTTTTTCTTATCGGTAGCTGGGTAGTAAGTTTTTCTAACACATAGAACCTTGAAGGAGTCAATACTGAAAATACAGTAATAGGTTTTTTTTATTCTTAGACAAACTCACCCACTATGTACTGTACAGGTGTGTGTGGCCATGCTAGTCGAACTAAATTTCTTTATCCATAATATACAGTTTTAAAGCATAAAGCGGTCTTGACGTAAACATTTTGTGCTGAGAATAAAATACTTTGCAACTATGCATGGTACAATAGTTACCATTACTCTCAAAAATGTACATAATCAACCGAGAAAAAGGCAGTTTTCTAACACTCGCCGTCTCCATCAGGAAAAACAAAGGTTCCATTTGACATAAATATACACAAGTCTCTGTTTTTATTGTTTCAGGTCATTCAGTCAATCCTTTCAACAGTTCTCCCATTTTTTTTGTTGTTCAAGAAGATGTCGAAGATCTTCATCATCATTCTTTCCCTCCTCCTTCTCCCTCTTGTTCTCTCTTTCTCTCTCTCTCTCTTTCACTGTCTGGATCATTTGCCTTTGCTTCCTTCGTCCGTGTCCAAACCGGCCAACATTCAACCGCGACTCATGTCCATCCAGTCCTCGTGCTTTCCTTTTTTTGTTTTAGAATATTATTAGAACATCTTTTCTTTTGTAGTTTTCTTTAAAACACACCTCAGTCTTTTTTCTCCCTCCGCACGTCCACCTCAGACACCAATGAGATGTGAGCAGAAAGGGAAGAACTGCTGCGGAGTTCTGTGATGTCACAGTGGGGGGAGGTGAAAGGTCAAGGGGATGTGTCACTGGCACATGGACAAGCAGCAGCAGGGACAGAGAGAGGAAAAAGAGAAAGAGAGAGAGATGGACAGAGAAAGAGAGAGAGAGAGATGTGTGAGCATGTGTGGAGTACCTATGTGTAGGTATACATGTGAGCATGTGTGTGTGTGTGTGTGTGTGTGTGTGTGTGTGTGTGTGTGTGTGTGTGAGAGAGAGAGAGAGAGAGAGAGAAAAGGAAACTAAGTGTGTGAATGACAGTGAGGTTGTGTTTGGTGGGGGGTTGGGGTTTCTGTGTATGAAAGTGTGTGTGTGTGCGCGTGTGTATGTATGTGTGTGTGTGCGCATACATGTGTGTGTGTGTGTGTGTGTGTGTGTGCGTGTGTGTGTGTGTGTGTGTGTGTGTGTGTGAGGAGCAGCAGATAGCAGCTTTGAGTTTTGGGGGTGGCAGGCTGGTCTCAGTCCTCATGGGCTACTGGCCCGCAGTGAAGCCAGGTGGTCGCTGTGCTGGTTCTGAGCCCGGAAGCGAAGCCTCTGCTTGTTGTTGTTCTTCTTCTTTGGTTCTTTGCTGCCTCGATGCTTCACCGAACCACCTGCATGTGTGTGTGTGTGTGTGGGTGAAGAGAAAGAGAGAGAGAGAGGAAGACATGAAACTTTTGAAATAGTCTATTAATGCTGTATTATTCAGAGTTGGCACTCACTCCGGTATATTAACTTTGGCAGGTTCCCCTGCCAGAATGAACCCTTTTTTCACCCCCATTTCATGTATTAACTTACTGCAAAAGCACGTAAGGCTCACATAGATACACACACACACGCACGCACGCACGCACGCACGCACGCACGCACGCACGCACACACACACACACACATACACAAAGGCTCACACACACAGGCTCACACACAGGCTCACACACATACACACACACAGATACACAGACACACACACACGTTGTTGAGAGAGAGGAAATTGCATAACAGTATTTCCAAGGCTGTCCTTTCACTCGGAGGTTAATATAGCCCAGGTGTAAGAGAGCTGTGCAAAGCACCCTGGGAAAGCTTGGTGTACAATGTCCAGGTTGGCAGCGAACTGGGACGCCCAGTGCAGACAAGTTCAGACGAAAGGTCAAAGAATCAGCAACAACGCCAGAACAAAGATCTGTATAAACTGTGTGTGTGTGTGTGTGTGTGTGTGTGTGTGTGTGTGTGTGTGTGTGTGTGTGTGTGCGTGTGTGCGTGCGTGTGTGCGTGCGTGTGTGTTTGCACACAAGTTTGCGTGTCTCTTGTATCACCTAAATTGCACGCAAACCTGAAGGGTGAGGGAGGGAGAGCGAGTCAGGCTTGGACGAGGAGATGCTATCTGGACCCTGTGCTGGCACACCAAGAAACAAGGGCCCGCGCTATGATTACCACGGAGAAGGTTTGTGGGGGAAAATGCCAGAGGGGGGAAAAAACGAGCGTCCCGAAAACGATCTCCCCACATTAAGCCTTTGTGGGGCCTGGCTCAAAGTCTTATTATTGCACTTGTTCAGGTCATTTAGCATGGGAAAGTGAGGTGGGGTTTTTTCGTAATGTGTGGAGACTTTATCTAAAATTGGCCCCTAACTCGTGGCTCTGGCGTACCCGGGAGCTTAAGTGCTGCTCTCAGCACCACACTGTAAATTCCTCTTAAAAAATGATTTTCTCAAATGGAAACAATCATGAAAAATAGGTCCTGTAGATGTGTGTGTGTGTGTGTGTGTATGTGTGTATGTGTGTGTGCGTGTGTGCGTGTGTGTGTGTGTGTGTGTCTGTGTGTGTGTGTGTGTGTGTGTGTGTGTGTGTGTGTGTGTGTGTGTGTGTGTGTGTGTGTGTGTGTGTGTATGTGTGTGTGTGTTTTTTTTTTCTGACTTTCTTTGCACTTTTAAGGTAGCGACGGGGGAAAAAAATTAACAGTTTCACATGGCCGCTCCAAGCACAATTTCCTGCAATTAGTCCAATCGCTGCTATTTCTAGACCTGGACATTAAAAAAAAAAAAAAAAAAAATCTTATGGTCCAAACAATTTGACATGCCACAGCGGAGTAGCAAAAAAAAAAAAAAAAAAAACGTTTTTGTTGCGTTCGCACGTTGGCTCCGTTCTTTGGTGGGCTCTGCGGCCGGTCCAAGACTCCGTTGCACACCAGGCACAATTAGTCACCTCCCCCCCCCCCCCCTCCGACGGCTTCTCATAGCTTAGGAGGGCAATTTCCAAAACGACGGAGAGGGAAAGTCACCGAACTCTTCTTGGTAAATGTCACTTTCGATTTCGCCGCCGAGCCACCGTGAGGTTATGACTGCATTGAACACGGCAGCGGCGTTTTCCTCCATCTAGACCGCCTGCACTTCCCCTCTCTAATTGCCGTTTAAAAGGGGCTCATGTTCATTCGAAACAGTGTTGCTATGCACTTCATAAACAAGGCCTTCAATGCAATCAACTCAAGATGGATTACGCATGACGGCTATAAAGCTTGGCGCTCTGCACTACAAAGCCAGCTATACCAGGCAAAAGTCCCACATCCCTGCCTCCTTTCAACCCATTAGAACAATATTCTGTCTTCTTATAAAAGACCTCTATTTATGGCAACACGTTGGCAGTGTGAACAAATGTGTTCTGGCTCATTCCAGATTTTGCAGTTATACAAAATGTGTTTCAAAAATAACCTAATACATGTTACACTTAAATGATATTGCTACATCAAGTTATTTTCAAGCACAAATAGCCATAATGGTAATTGACAATGAAGCAGCAAAGAATTTCCTAATTATGCCGCTTGTTTTCTGATCTCAAAGATACCACCATGCACTATCCCGATGGGCTAATCTGTTTAAGCATTGGATAAATGCTGTTATGAAGTGCACAAGCTCAAATGAATCGCAGGCGATAGCGCCCTGGCCAACGGAGTCTGTGCCAGTAAACATACAGATTATATTTTTACCTAAGTACTTAAATCCGACAGCTAGAGGGCAACCAAAACCAAGTGAAAGCCGTTTCCTGAGCTGCCCAAAGCCTCAGACTGCAAGTCAAAGTGATACCCCTGGCTGCCTAGCTTGCATGGGATTCAATGCGCAGGGGCATATGTTGAATAAGTTGGACTCTCTGAGAGTTTGATTGCTTGCCATCTAGAAGAATGAAGCTTGTGAACACAATGTTGTTTTTTGCTTAATGATCTGCTTGGTTGTGAGAGCCCGCAGTAAATCAAATTTGGCATGGCACGCACAGATAGGACAGTACCAGATAATTGTGCAACTTCTGATACAGAGCCGCAAACGAGGGCATAAATTATTCTCTTTGTCTTCAGCTTGTTGTTTGCGGCAAAGTTTGAGTTACCGCACGCTGGCAAAATGGAAGAGGAACTTTTTATCTCATGGAATGCCTCATTTTCCTCATCGGTTCCATCAGCTTTGACATGACTGTGTAATTCACTGTGATTTCACTGACATGGCTTTTCCTCTGAAGTTCGATAAAAATAGCACATGTGCCAAAAATGTTAATGTTGAAATGGTTTTCAGGGCAAAACAAACAAACAAAGACAGAGAGACACAGCATATCAGCTAATTAGAAGCAGCAAAGATGTGTGTGTGTGTTTGTGTGTGTGCAGACTTGTGTTTGTGTGTGTCTTGTCTGGCCTATATGTGTTGTAATACATGTTTAAAAAACACCAATGTCACAGTCACCGCAATATGGCATGTTTGTAAGCAAATGTGCAGGCCGTCTTTGGCTACAGAAGTGAGACTGCTTTCCCTCACATGGCCACAGGGTGAAAAATGTCTAAATGTTCACTTGGCAACAGGCGCGGTGTGAAGGAGGAAAAGTGTGTTCGCATGTGCATGTGTGGAAGCTAGCGTGTCTTTGTCCAGATCTCCATCTGGCTATTTTTGCTGAATTACACCGCGTTTGGCACGAGCGCAATAGATCTCTGTAAGTACGTGATTTACGGAGGAGACGTACAGAAAGTACATTGTCTGGGTGTGAGCGCCACTCTCTCTCTCTCTCTCTCTCTCGCTCTCTCTTTCTGTACATCTTCATCATCTGACTGGCTCTGAGAAATGCTCCTCGAAGCGTTCCTCTGCCACATACGATCTTATCAGCTGCCAACGCACCTGGCAGCGCGAGATTTAACATCCCACCATGCACTGGGGCGGCGGTTCCTCTCTGACCTCCGCTGACCGTGCATTCCACCACACTTTCATTGTGATCCATCACTTTCTCTCTCTCTCTTTTCTTCCCCCTCTCCTCGCCCCTCGGCCCCCTTCTCCATACCTGTTTATGCCACATGCCTAGTTAAACTCTAGTCTCTCGGCGTGAAAAGAAACAGTGCCTCTCTCAAGATGCCGCCCCCCCCCCCCCTCTTTTTTTTATGCAAGTTTTCAGTTTTTCTATCTCATTAAAGGAATTTTATGGTGTTTTCCTTATGCTCTCCAACTCAACTTTCTCGGTGCCATCTACCTTCTTTCTCTTGTTTTTCTTCGAGCGTATCCCAAGGAGATGAATGGCTTTAAAAGTCATTATGCGAGTGTGAGAGAATAGCGAGTGTGTTACTAATCCAATCTTTGCATTTGGAGAACACCACAGGGGAGGGAATTCACGGCCCCAAGATTAATATGTTCAAGCAGGACAGAGAATAATAGTATATTTTTCCCCGAGACCAGTGCTAAATCTTGCCTCGTGTCATGACAATATGGTTTTTTTTAGGCTTGGCTTGCCATAGAGAGCAGCCAAAATGGCAGCTTAATCAGGTATACACACACACACAAAAAAAAATCCTCCCCTACTATTTTGCTTGTGTATATGTATGTGTGTGTGTGTGTGTGTGTGTGTGTGTGTGTGTGTGTGTGTGTGTGTGTGTGTGTGTGTGTGTGTTTTGTTGTTTTGTGTTGCTGTTTTGTTTATTTCTAATGACTTCAAATGAAATGAAGACTCAGGCCCTTGGGCCCCAGTGCACCTGTGGTGCGGAGGTCGGGAAGGGGGGGGGGGGGTCTGAAGCACCCCCTGGAGGGGTGTTCTCTGGGCTGAGTGTTTGACGAGCTGGCTGATTTGATTTGACGCGCCACAACAGCAGCAGTAGCAGCAGCAGCAGCAGCAGCGCACTGAAGGGCCTCCTGATAGCATCTCCTCTTCCTCCTCAGCATCCAGCATCCCTCCTCCAGGGACACACACACAAGCCCGTCCCACCCACCCGGGTGTTGGGTTGTGACTTGACAGTTACAGACTAGAGCTGAAACCCTGTGTGTGTGCGTGTGTGTGTGCGCATGTGTGTCTGTGTGTGTGTGTGTGTGTGTGTGTGGAGAAGGTTCGTGATCGGCGAGGGCATGACCTAATGAATAGGAGAAATAAGCTGGCTGTTTGGGGGGGGGGGGGGGGGGGGGGTTATGGGGTGCAGCCCAAGTGACTTCATCCCTGCAGTCCGACTCGACTCACTCAGGAATCGGAGGCTCTAATCTGATCATGCCGGGCCTGCGGTACCGGCTAATCGATGGCTGACCTCAGGAAAGACATAATGGGAGGACCAGAGAGAGAGAGAGAGAGAGAGAGAGAGAGAGAGAGAGAAAGAAGAGAGAGAGACGGAAAGCAAATGGCTTCATCGCCAAAACTCCCCTCAGCCAAACGCATTCTCATCTTTCACACGGCCGGCGATTAGTATTAATCACTGTCTCCTTCCGTGAAAAAAAGAGGGAAAGAAAATCGAATGGCGATCTCAGAGCATCAGGGGGGCGACTCGGGAACGTCGGCAAAGCCTTTTGCTAGCAGCTGCTCTTAAGAAGAGCATTTGTTTTGGCTAATCCATCACATCATCTTCATAAACACACACACATATACAGAGACAGAGAGAGACCGAGAGAGAGAGAGAGAGAGAGAGAGAGAGAGAGAGAGAGAGAGAGAGAGAGACAGAGAGAGAGAGAGAGTCACACACATACACACACTCTTAGACACACTCAAAAGCAAAAGCAAAAAGCGCATTATTTGTGAGCAAAGGAGAGGAGCGCTGGCGCCAGAGAGATTTGATTTCAGTGGCAGGAATTGGATTAGCTGCCATTAAGGCCCCTCCTCACACATACATTTATAATGCCGCCAAGGAGAGCGCACTGACGCAGCAGCCAGCTCCACTCTCTCTCTCTCCTTTACACACACACACACACACACACACACACAGACACACAGATGCATGCACGCACACACAAACAAAGATGCACACACACACACTTATCAACGTGGAAGAGTTTATGTGTTCATATGTGTGTGCACGAAACAACAATGTAGTAGAGGACCGTTTCTGTGTGTGTGTGTGTGTGTGTGTGTGTGTGTACTGTATGTGGGGAGGGGGGTGGGGGGGTTTGTGTGTGATTCTGCGAAGTCTGTCAATTTTAGAGAGTCGCTTTTTATTGGAAGTGCATCTTCACCTAATATCTATGACTCAGCCTGAGTCACTCAGTTAATGTTGGTTGTGCAAGGAGGAGGAGGAGGAGGTGGAGGAGGAGGACAAGGATGAAGAGATATGGGCTGCATTTCCAAAGCGCTGTCATTGTAATGAGCGTATTTGCCTAAGTGTGTGTGTGTGTGTGTGTGTGTGAGAGAGAGAGAGATAGAGAGAGAGAGAGAGAGAGAGAACATCAAAGTAAGACCAAGAAACGGAAGAGTCTGCGCTGAGAAAGAAGAAAGAACAGCAGAGGAAGAAAAAAAAGGCTCCTCTCTCTCGCCCAGTTAAGACAATTCTTTATGAGGAGAAGTCCATCTTGTCAACTGGCCGACAAGGCGCTCTTCTGCACAGCGTCACTTAGCCTAACAAGATTTCTCTGGATCGTACCTTTCCCTCCGCTCCGCTCCTCTCCTCCTCTCTTCTCCCACTCTCTCCATCTTTCCCTCCCTCCTCTTCATCCCTTCCTCCCTCCCTCCCTCCCTCCCTCCCTCCCTCCACCCCGTGCCCTATTGCTCTGCTTACAATCACCGAGCTGCTTAGCGAAGGATGATTTAAAACATATGCATTCCGATTTAAAAAAAGCTAATGTTGGGATTAGGAGACTCATTATTTTCTCGTCTATGGAAAACGGCGGAGATTAGGCGGGCCAGGTTGGTCCACCGGGGCCGGGCCTTTGAAGCTCCTCGACCGCTGACGTTAAATAGAACCGAAAACCCGACGCGGCCCGGAAGATTAGCGTGTTTTTAGCTCTAGAAAAAACACAAAGGCGCGCCCCCGACGAAGGCCTGATTAATCCGTCCGGTGTCGCTTTTTTTCCACTTTGGCATTATTCTGTTTTTTTTTCTCTCCCAAGGATAGAAGCTTGGATGCCTCCGCGACACATGACAGTGTGTGTATGTGTGTTATTTGGGGTGGTGGGGGAGGGTGGGGGGGGGGAGGGATTGGATATCGGTGGGTGATGCTGATGGACTGAAGCGGCCGCGGAGGCGAGGCGACTGTTGCTATTTATCACCGGGAGCATCCATCTCGGGCCGAGGCCGTACGTCTTCCGCAGATGTCCTCCAGGGCTCCCCCGTGACACGGGTCTGGCCGAGAGTGAGAACGAGCTAAAACCCTCTGGATTTCCCACTGGCTGCCGGAGACCATAAAGTTTGAGCTCTCCGCTTCCAGTCTTCTGCTCTTCCCCTCTCTGTCTCTTGTCGTCTTGGTTCCGTCCCTCTCCGCGTAGGTCTCTGTTCGTAGTGGTCAGCTGTGTGTTATTCTCTCTCTACTACAGTCTAGTTCACTGGTCCACACCCTTGCCTCTGACAGCAGTGGCTTGTCGGCCTAAGTTGTTTTGGCCCTGTAGTTTGTTCTGAGGGAACGCACACAGGCAAGCATGCACGCATGCGGACACACAGACAGACACACACACACACACACACGCACACACATACACGCGCGATTATGGTGTCACTGTGGCCTCTTCATGAGGCCAAGGCAATGTGCTGCATGATATGCCTGCAACCACAAACCCCCTGGGGGAGATGCCGAAAGAGTAAAAGAGAGGGGGAGAGGAGAAGAAGAAGAAGAAGAAGAAGAAAAAAGACGTTGAATCTGCGGTCTCCTATCTCTTCTCCAGCCTGACTCACTCGCAGCACATCTGTGTATAAGTACACAGATCCCTCTCTCTCTCTCTCTCTCTCTCTCTCTCTCTCTCTCTCTCTCTCTCCCCCTCTCTCTCTGTTTCTCTCCTGCTCTGTCCCTGTGCAAATGAGGGGTAATTAGCTCTAGTTGAGTTTAATTACTGGCTAAATGTTATGTTTCATTTCTGACGAAGCAAATAAAAAGCTGCCAGCTTTATCAAAGAGGGGGCCCCAACCCAGAGCTATTTCTGATGTCACTGGGAGAGGGACGTTTGTTTGGTCGTGTGTGTATGGATCTGTCTCCTGTATCTATATGATGCTGTGTGAGTGATTGTGTTTATGTGTGTGTGTGTGTGTGTGTGTGTGTGTGTGTGTATTGGGGAGGGAGGGTAATCTCACTCCATACCTTCCTGTAACAGAACAGGAGGACCGGGTGAAAGGCCAAAAGAGGAGAGCTCAATTTGAAAAGATCAAGGGCATCCTGGAATCCTACAAATTCATCATCCTGCGCTGCGCTCCTTACGGCAGATGTCAATTACCCTTAAACGTCAGCCGGGGAGAACTTGGGGGAGAACTCTGGTTCCGTTTTAGACGCTGCAATCTCCAAGTCACATCTCAAACGGGGGCCTTTCATCTTCCTCAGATGGACTTCCACATCTGCTCGGCGCCGAAATATAAAAGTGGAATGATATGCCGAGAATTGCGAGCAGGGGACTGTTTCCTGCATTCAGTGCTCCAATTAGTCATGTCCTTGCCCCGCCATGCACAGCTGACGAGGTCACCGAGATGTATGTGCTGGAAAATGAGTTCATGATTTATTGCTGATTGTTCATAACAAGCATAATATGCGGTCTGATGAAAAGACAAATGGCTTGCAAATGTGGTTTAACACATTTTTGACACGAGGGCTTTTTTTTTTTTTTACTTTCTCCAAGCGAGACTACGGCGAAAACCGACTTACTTTCGTATTTAATGCTGCGCTTCGTGGAACGGCGAGTGAGCCCGGGCGTTTTTATTTTTTATCACCACAAAAATAGCCTCCCCTTGCAAAAACTCTCGCGCAGATATTTGTACAC
>NC_084999.1:9957041-9959541 GCF_963854185.1 Sardina pilchardus | reverse complement strand
TTCTGCCCATGTGGAAGATTTAACACAGTCGAAAGGCCGAGAAACGCTCGGCCATAAAAGGCCGCCCCTAAGCGGCTGATAGCTCTCAGGTTGAGGGATGCGATGATAAATGCCTCCTGTCACACCGAGAGAGAGAGAGAGAGAGAGAGAGAGAGAGAGAGAGAGAGAGAGAGAGAGAGAGAGAGAGAGAGAGAGAAAAAATGAAGAAATGAATCTCACTTTCATAATTACACGGTGTGGAGTTACTAATGAAATCGGATCAGGATGAGGCAGAGGCTGCGTGGCTGGCCAGCGCCCGGGGCAGCGCGACTAGCGGCGCTAGGCATCAGACCGCCGTCCGTCTCAGAAGTTAGCTTGAGGTGGGATAAGTGCAGATAAGTACACGTAGCTGCGCCGTGGGGCCATTAGGAGTGTGATTCAGGGGCACATCTGATATCTGGGCGGAGGGGAGGGAGTGGAACACATAACGAGGTTTCACTTTACGCATCTCCCTCTTAGTGCGTGCCACCACAGAGCGCCGTGCCGCGCGCCAACTGCTACAATCCCTTCAGTCTTGGTGTGCTAGCTTGTGTGTGTGTGCGTGTGTGTGTGTGTGTGTGTGTAGAGTAATGGTAATGGTAAGAGTCCACTTGATCGCCTGGTCCAAGCTGTAATTTTTCCCAGAATCTTCCGGCGTAGGACCCGTTGACACACACCCTCATCCCAAGCCCATCATCCCGCACTCGCTGGCTGCGTCCGACCGACCGGTCTCTCCCATTCGGGTCAGGGGAAATGACCAGTGGATTCATTTGAGCTCAAGTTAAAAGAGGGTGGGGGTGGGGGGGCTGGGTTGAGTTGGAGAGGGGGGCAAAGGGTTGATTTCCCGTAACTAGACGCCATCCGCTCTGCCAGTGGATAAAGTCTGAAAGCCCCCAATCAGTTCTCCGGAGCTCAAAAGATATACGCAGCAAACTCAATCCCTCTCGGTGTAATTCTCTGGGATGTCTGTTTCCCCTTTCCCCATACACAGCCTGAAACCATTTATGGAATGAGACACGAAAAAGATAATGGGTAAACATGACGATCGATAGCAGGGCTCACTTCAAAGAGCCTCACTTCTTTTTTAACACGGCCGCTGTTTAACTTGTACTCGGAGACGCGAGTTTTGTTTGTTGTGTTTGACAGTGTGAACGCGCTGGGTGTACTGTAGCTGAACAGCCTTTCATCAGCCTCTGGAGGGAAGTGAATGCACTGTCTGTAGCTGAACAGTGTCTTTTTTTTCACCAGTCTCTGGAGGGATGCTCTGACTTTCCATGAGACAATGTGGAGTTGAGCTTAAAGTACTTGAAACCAATTTTGGTTGTAATGTCCCATCACTTTTAATAAATGCCTCCACAAAATCACGACATGTGAACATTTAAGTCGCTGTATTGAAATGCTTATCCATATTTTGAAAAGCCAGGACTTGAGTCTAGGATTCATTTAAATATCTGCTGACTTTAAATCATTCTCCTCAGCAACAAGTGATGAAATTGTCTTTTTTCCCCCCGACATCTGAAAGCATAATTCCGCTTGAAGTGTCTTCAGCTGGAAAAAATCTAAATGACTTTTCTCCTGGTTTTCGAAATAGAACAATGTCTTGTGGCCCCCGAGACCTCTTCAGTGTTCCTAATAATTAGAAAAAGACTCTCCTGTGCACAAGACTGACTGGGCTATTTTTTACTAGCCCGCACTGCACCGCAAGCACTCGCGGGCCGTCTGATGGACAGTGGCCAGCTCGAGTGTGGCCGTCCGAGGCTGAGATGCGGCGGTGCCCCCCCCACCTCCACACCCCAACACCCCCGGGGGAGTCAGCGGCAGCGGCTACCGTGTCGGCCCCGCCGAGCCGGCTAATTAAATGAAGATTAGTCCATCGGCACAACAGTCACAACAGGCTACGGCTCGAAGGCCCGGGGCGTGCATAATCACGCCGACTCGCCGGCAGCCAATTAGTGCGCAACCCCCCCCCCCGCTCGGGCCTGGGAAAGCGCTCCGGTGCCGACTCCCGACTCCTGGCCTCCCACCTCCCGCTGGCGGGAACGCTCCGTTCAGGACCGCCGCCGCGGAATACCAGCCTGTGTGGGATTGTGTCTGGAGGATATTAGCGGGTCGCTACCAGATTGCTGGGAATATCCAGCCTTAACCAGCCAGGCAAACACAGAGAGTGGGGGGAAAAAATCAACCTTTTTTTTTGTATTTATGGTCACGGTGGCACCATGCTTTTGGGCACACTGGTGAGTTGTCTTTGGGCATCAGCGTCATCATCACCTTCATTGCTACCAGTGGAGCCGTGTCAACAGAAAAGGGCTACATGTCTGGGAGAGGGAGGGAGGGAGGGAGCGCAGCCAAGAAGACATCGAATAATGATTTTTAAATAAAAACAAACAGTCACTCTCCTACCCAACCCCTACCACCACCACCACCTCACCCTCATCCTCACACACACACACATACACACACACACACCTTCCTTGACATGTGT
>NC_084999.1:9947041-9954541 GCF_963854185.1 Sardina pilchardus | reverse complement strand
ATGATCTTGTAATGTGGCCACTCTTGCGACCAAGACGCGGCAAGATTTTGTGGTACTCTGACCGCCTAGTCTGACATGGTCAATTGTAAAAGATAATCGTGAAAGACAAACAATCATGTAGTCTGTACAGGCTAATGGCTAGTGGGAAATCGTCTCCCTGGATAAGAAGAGCATAAGAACACAAGGGAGAGATGGGAGATGGGAGGAGGCGGTAGAGGGGGAGGAGGTGGAGGGGGAGCTGGTAGCTGGCGTGGTGGAGGGCCTGTCACATGTCTGTTTGTGAACCAGTGACTCCGCTGACAGCACTTGGGTCGGGGGGGGGGGGAGTCTCCAGAGGGGTGCCCTCCACGTGGAACCATCGCGCTGTGTGTGTGTGTGTGTGTGTGCGCGTCTCCTCTAGACATGATTTATCACGCCTGAGTTTGGGCTGGTTTTTATGTGTGTGTGTGTGTTTGTGTGTGTGTGAGAGAGAGGGGGTGTGTGTGTGTGTGTGTGTGTGTGTGTGAAAAAGTGGAAGAGTGAGAGAATGTGTGTGTGTGTGTGTGTGTGTGTGTGCGCGTGTGTGCGCGCGCACATTTCTCCACACACCCTACGACTAGAGATTGGGTGTTTGTTGACGACGACTGGGGAGTGCGGCGGTGATTTGTGGAGGTCCACAGTGGGCATATAAGCTGACAGGGCGGGTGGGGTGTGGGGGGGGGGGGGTATCCCCTGAGTCCGTGCTGTTTACCGCACACGTCAGCGGGCCCACCCAGGCGAGACACTTAACGCAAAGGACAGGAGGGTCCCCTCGTACAGTACAGCACACGCTCCTAACAGCCACGACGCAACTGCACGGGCTGATGGGTGATCTACGGCCCATCATCACCAAATGACCCTAAATTGTTCAGTTCCCAAAGATTGGATAATAGGTATGGGGAGACATCAGCGTCATCATCTCCTTCCTCCTCCTCCTCCTCCTCCTCCTCCTCCTCCTCCCCTCCGCACCGCGTGTCTCTTGGTAAGATAAGTACTTGCAGATTGTCATACAGTCTTGTCCTCAGGGACGCTGATGTCCAGATGTCTTGAAGGCTTTGAGCAGGAGGGATGAGCTAAAAGGGTCACTTGCGCGCGGTCCTCCACTCTGCGTCATTAAGCTGATCGACGGAGGCCCCGATCTGCGAGTGACGTCGTCGTCAGTATTATTTCAACACGGAGAAATGGAAGCCGCGGAGTGATTAAATAAACATCGCTATAAATAGCACACACCATCATATGTTAACCTCACCCCCCTCCCCCCGCCCCCAATCTACAACTCCTCCCAGATGACTTTTCTCCTTATTTCCTGTCTCCATTTAATCCATACCAATCTGCAAGGGTCTGCTGTTACGTAATCCTATACTTATGCTAAATACTGGTGTCTAGTGTCTAGTACGAGCGGCGAATTACGGTTAAAAAGTCAGAAAAATAACCCTTCTCTTCAGCCTCCATCCTTATCCTTTGAACGGCTACTCACTCCTGGTACCAGTCTGTCCGCTGCCGGGTGCGTTTGTGAAATTGCGCCTAAGACGAGGGAAAAGCATACACACTGTTTATAGTCTACGACTAATCCTATTTATGTCGCTAGACGTCGTTTGTTACATTGAGAAGGAAAGCTGCTGAATTAAGCACCCTTCGCAGACTTCAGTCGCAAAAAGTCCCTGGAATTCGATATAATTCAAGAGGTCAACCTCTGAGGAATTTTTACATGAGGCTTTTCGCTTTAAATGGACCTGAAGGAGCTTCAGCCAAAAGACTCAACTGTTGACCAGCAAAGGCAGATCTAAGCCAACTAACATTTTACTCAGCGCATGAGCTACACGATTCCATTTTTTATCATAAAATTTGCCTAATTCTGCCCTCCGAGCAAAACCGCATGGATGCTTCCACATCAGCAAAGTGGTACTCACATCCTCCAGTGTCATGCTTGGTTGGAAAGTGGCAATCTCTAAATAATGCCAAATTACTTAATTTTATTTACTGGCTCAAAAGAGTCTTTCGAAGCATATAAAAACAGCTAGTACAGCTAAACGCGAAAAAAAAGTAAGGAAGACAGAAAAAAAAAAATCACAATTACCATGGCACATGGGGTTTCCAGGCACAGGTTCAACACTGCCTATGACCATAGCCTCTGACCTGAGAAGAGCCTCTTTAAACAGACTTGACATGCAGTTTCTAGAGGGTTCTACAGACCGATGACAGGAATGGCTATTCTACGCGTTCAATTACCACTTTTACAATAGACCCCCAATCAGCGACCTCATACGAGATAATTGAAGCCAGCAAGCAGCCATCTCGATGCTCGCTTTTAATTAAAGAGGACTATAAACTACTTCTGGAAAAGGTCAAGCAAGCAGCGCTAATTTAGCACAGGGGGAAAATCTCTTCCCCAGAAAACCAGGGGAGGGTATGAGGGCGCAGGATGTGCCAAATAATCACAGTTTCCATCCATCCAGGGAGCTTCTCCCCGACCTCAAACAATATTGAGAGATGGGGGGGGGGGGGGGGACCGTGGCTTATCTTAACTTTATTTCCCCACTCAGCCCCACACTGCCAGGACACGGCGGGCCTGTCTACACGACTTCCGAATATTCCCAACACATTTTTCCGCCACGCTTGGAATCTTCTGATGGAGTTTTATGTTGAGCACAACAAAGAAAAGCTAACGCTAGCAGACACCAGAGACTTTTACTGTAATGCATCACGCTGAGCTAACAAGTCCCTGTTAACTTCAACTAAAATACATTCAAAACTGCTGAACAGCGGAGAGTAAAAATATATGCTTGGATTACAGATTTCCTGTCTGTGCTATTTCTTGCTAACCTTGAGCCAAATTAGCTTGGAGAGTCGGAATAAAAATTTATTCAGGTGAGGAGGGGAAAAAGAATAACACTACTGTGGGGAGAGAGAGAGAGAGAGAGAGAGAGAGAGAGAGAGAGAGAGAGAGAGAGAGAGAGAGCCACAGAGGAGAGAGCAGAGAGAAATAGAGTCAGTCACATAAATTATCATTGCACACTGTATCCTCCTTGATAATCCTCCTCTGAATGAGGCAATTATTTCCATTAGAGTGTTTGGCCCATCTGTGAAAAGCTAAACAGTTTTTTTTTTAATGAAAAATGTTTCCTTGGCCCTATTTACAGTGAAAATATTTTCCCCCACATTTGACTTCTCATTTAATGGTCAAAATACATGCAGCGCGCACCGCAAATAACTCTCAAATAGTGCAGAGGAAACAGAGTGCACCATTGAGGAAACCTGCACTTCATACTTTGAAGAATTCCACAGGGCAGAGACGAAGAGAGTGAGTGAGAGAGCGGCCGAAAAAACATACCCCAGGAGGAGGAGGAGAAGGAGGAGGAGGAGGAGGAAGAGGAGGGGGAGGAGGAAGAGGAGGAGGAGGAGGAGGAGGGGAAAAAAAGGAGCGAGTGAGCGAGCAGAGTGGTGGAGTGACTGCACAGGCTGAGATCGACTCAAGCAGCCCTGGAAAATAGGCATATTTCATACGCAAAACTGTCATGCCACTGTGCACTCAGATACAGTCCCCCACAAAACCAACAGAGGAGGAGGGGAGGGCCACACATGCGAGTGTTTGTCTTTCGTCTTTCATCACCTCCTGTGGCAGATACACACAACAAAGTGCAGAGCAGAAAGGGGGGGTAGGGGGGGGCAGGGGGCGTTCGGATGGGGCATCACTGCCGTTTGCCAAAAGCATGTTCGGAAATCCCTTCTCCGATGCCTCCCTAAGCTCGACTGGTAGCGCAAGTCACTGGCATCACTTGGGGTCAGGGGTTCAATGACGTCTTTACGAGAGAAAAATACAACTTCCTTCCCAGGACTAAATCCTTTAGGCCTTCAGAACTGGCGCTGGATGCATCAAGAGCATCTGGTCAATAACCAGACACAAATGGAACCTCAGAGAGGAAAGCTGAGACAGTTGTATTGTGAGTGTGAGTGTATTGTGACAATATTGTGGAAAAATGCCAAACACCCAGAAAGACAGACACAGACACACACAGCCACACACACACACAGAGTCAATCTCTCTCTCTCTCTCTCTCTCACACACACACACACACACACACACACACACACACACACACACACACAGTTACCCCTCCCCACACACACATACACAGAGAGTCTCTCTCTCTCTCTCTCTCTCTCTCTCTCTCTCTCACACACACATACACACACACACACACACACACACAAACACACAGTCACACACACCCCCCGCCACACACACACACACACACACACACAGAGATACCCACACCCACACACAGAGAGTCTCTCTCTCTCTCTCTCTCTCTCTCTCTCTCTCTCTCTCACTCACACACACACACACACACACACACACACACATACATACAGTATATATCCACTCACCTCTCCTGCAGTGCCTCATGGACATTTTGCAGCGGCGGGACTCGGCGATGGTGGGGCAGGGTATCGTGTCCTTGGGCGGCTTCTTGACGATGTGCCGCGTGCGCGTCTCCAGGCCCCACTTGAAGCCGCAGGTCTTGTTCCGCCGGGTGCACGAGCCCCACTCACTCCACTGGCCCACCTCACAGCCCTCTGAGACACGGAGAGAGGGAGGGAGAGAGATGGAGAGAGAGAGAGAGAGAAGAGAGAGGGAGAGAAGAGAGAGGGAGAGAGGAAGAGAGAGAGAGACGGAGAGAGAGAGAAATGGAAAGGGGAAAGGACAGAGAGATGGAGAGAGAGGGAGAGAGAGAAGGAGAGAGAAAGAGAGAAAGAGAGAGGGAGAGAGAGATGGAAAGAGGAAGGGAAGAAGAGAGATGGAGAGAGAGGGAGAGATGGAAAGAGGAAGGGAGGGAGAGAGATGGAGAGAGAGAGAGGGAGGGAGGGAGAGAGCAAGCGAGATAGGAAGGGAGGGAGAGAGAGAAACAGAGAGAGAAAAAGAGAAAAGGAGAGGGAGAGAGAGAGAAGGAGGAGACATGAGCCAGGCCCAACAAGCAGAATCTGGCATGGCGGCTACCATGTGCTCCACAACCCTGTCCTAAAAAAGCCTTTTGTTTACAGTTTTTCTCGATTGTTAACACACATTTTCTGAAAACATGCCTCATATTCTCAGAACTCTACACACAAATCCAAAACAACACACACAATGGGCAAAACTCCACAATTCTCCTGCAAAATGACACTTTACCTTCAAAACAATGTAATTTCTCCTCAAAATGCTCTTTTGTTCTCAAGAGACACACACAAACCATCATATATCAAGACATTTATAAGGACCAGTTGAACACTGATGTGCTCAGTGTAAAACACTGCGATGAATTGAAAACACTTCTTCTCCATTCATTATAATGACTTGGGCCTTTTTTTTGTTCAGTGTTACACTACAAACAGTACTACAAACAGTAGATAAGCTGATACAGTAAGTTGATATGCTTACCCTATCAATATTTTGAAATATCATTGTTTTCTATTATTTTTCTTTGTATTTGCCGTAATGTTATGCCGTTTTTAGGACAATGCTCATGATTTCAGTTTCCTGTTCAGGAGACAGAAAACCTTGTGTTGGTAATCTTTCGGCTGCCAAACAAATAGTAAAATACTGTAAACTGTGTAGGAATACAAAGTAGGATTACTTTCCCCAAATACTTGAAACATACTTTATTTTTACAGTCCTACAGAACAGCCCACAGGCAATACTGTACTACTGTGCTCATTGAGCTTGTACTGTACGATACTGTACTGTATGATACTGTACTGATACTGTATAAGCAGCACTGCAAGTCCTTGGCCTCCCCGTCATCCTCCTCTTACTCTCACTCCTCTGGCTCTGCCTCTGCCTGTACTACTATACTGTAATACTAAAGCTCTGATTGCTAATTGTAAGACTGTGTGACAGGAGTTTGCCCATCTGATGAGTCAGTGTGCATGGTAGGGCAGTTAGCTTTAGAATTTGAATGGCAGTGTGTTCTTTGTGAAAACAAGAGATTTTCTTCATGAAAATTGTGTCTAATGCACAGAATTGTGTGTAGTGTTTTGAAAACAGTGTGTTATAGAACTGCAATTTGAGTGTAAAGCAGAAATTGTGCTTATAGTTCAGCAGAATCGGTTCAGGAGGTTGGTGCATGAGCTGCATATTATGGGAATTGTGTCTCAAGTACCAGAAATTGTGTGTAAACAATTGAGAAAAACTGTAAGACGGGCTGCAGGTCACAGGCTCTGTGCAGACTTGCAGATGTCTTCATGAGTAACACATGAGGCAGGGTTCACTCCGGGAGCCATGCGAACCATGTGACAACATGTCATCTGCAGTCAACATCCCACCAACATATTGGACTGTGGCAGCGCTAGCAAGTCCTAGCTATACAGTTCAAATGTGTAAAGAGACACAGGCAGTTCACATCACCTAAAGTGCCCAGTAGCTGCTCATTTACCTTGCGCTGTTTCCACTTAAACCTCCTGTTCAATTGCGCTTTATTGGCAATACAGAGAGAGAGCGTTTGCGTTCATTGCGGTCAGCGGTCCGGCCTGGCGGAGACGGTAGACGGTCAGCCTTACCTCCACACTCCATGGTGTCCTGTAGCGGGGCGAAGCCTTCGGGACACTTATCGAAGCAGCGGCCTTTGTGCAGGTAAAAGCCCGGCTTGCACTTTGTGCAGAAGTCTTTGCTGAAGCACGACTCGCAGTTCTCTATCCGGCACCCTGTGGGCAGAAGAGCAGAGGCAACACCAGGGGCCAGTTAACACACACCAGCCACCACACACACAGCACTCACACCGAGTCCACATCAGCACTGGGCTGTGGAGGTTATGTATATGGGGGGGGGGGGGGGCAGGGGGGCAGGGCAGCAGGGAATCTTGAACAGATTATCGTCTGGAGAAGAACTGTGCATGTGTGTGTTTGTGTGTGGGTGTGGGGGGGAGGGATCATATTTGATGCCCTAAGACACATCTCTCTCTCTGGGGGCAGTGTGATATTTCAGCACACTTGTTTTCCCTGACAAGCTTGTTTGGCTGCAGAGTGAGTGCACGAAGGAGGAGGTGGAGGAGGAGGAGGAGGAGGAGGAGGAAGAGGAGGAGGAGGAGGAGGAGGAGGAGGCAGCGGGGACCAGAGGGAGGTGACAGCGGAGGAGTCGGTGAAGTATTACCTCGCGGTGACCCCTCGTGGCATTGGAAGCTAAACAGATCACAGCACACAACAAAGGAGATTTTCTCATCATAATTTCCCCTGTCGCAGATGTGTGCTAGATGGCTACAAGGCAGAGGCAGAAAGACACAGAGAGAGAGAGAGAGAGAGAGAGAGAGAGAGAGAGAGAGAGAGAGAGAGAGAGAGAGAGAGAGAAAATGGAATGAAAGAGTCTAGCAAGACAGGGAGTCTGCTGGAAGTGTCTCTTAAATGAATTTCCTAAAAAATGAACCGACAGTGAATGGGTCTTTTGTGTGGGAGTAATGGTAGGAAGGTTATGGTTGGAGGGTAACATTGTGCAAGACCCTGCAGCCCAAG